>NC_092713.1:6761463-7057305 GCF_047496885.1 Scyliorhinus torazame
CACACACAGTGAGAACATCCTCACACACTAATCTCACACAGTGGGAATGTCCTCACACACTAATCACACACAGTGGGAATGTCCTCACACACTAATCACACACAGTGTGAACATCCTCACACACTAATCACACACAGTGGGAACATCCTCACACACTAATCACACACAGTGGGAACATCCTCACACACTAACCACACACAGTGTGAACATCCTCACACACTAATCACACACAGTGGGAATGTCCTCACACACTAATCACAAACAGTGTGAACATCCTCACACACTAACCACACGCAGTGTGAACATCCTCACACACTAATCACACACAGTGGGAACATCCTCACACACTAATCACACACAGTGGGAACGTCCTCACACAGTAATCACAAACAGTGTGAACATCCTCACACACTAACCACACACAGTGTCAATGTCCTCACACACTAATCACACACAGTGGGAACATCCTCACACACTAATCACACACAGTGTGAACATCCTCACACACTAAACACACACAGTGGGAACATCCTCACACACTAGTCACACACAGTGTGAACATCCTCACACACTAATCACACAAAGTGTGAACATCCTCACACACTAATCACACACAGTGGGAACATCCTCACACACTAATCTCACACAGTGGGAACATCCTCACACACTAATCACACACAGTGGGAACATCCTCACACACTAATCACACACAGTGGGAATGTCCTCACACACTAATCACACACAGTGGGAATATCCTCACACACTAATCACACACAGTGGGAATGTCCTCACACACTAATCACACTCAGTGGGAACTTCCTCACACACTAATCACACACAGTGGGAACATCCTCACACACTAATCACACACAGTGAGAAAGTCTAAACTCACTCATCACACACAGTGGGAACATCCTCACACACTAATCACACACAGTGTGAACGTCCTCACACACTAATCACACTCAGTGGGAATGTCCTCACACACTAATCACACACAGTGTGAACATCCTCACACACTAATCATACACAGTGAGAACGTCCTCACTCACTAATCACACACAGTGTGAACATCCTCACACACTAATCACACACAGTGGGAACATCCTCACACACTAATCACACACACAGTGAACATCCTCACACACTAATCACACACAGTGGGAACGTCCTCACACACTAATCACAAACCGTATGAACATCCTCACACACTAACCACACACAGTGTGAACATCCTCACACACTAATCACACACAGTGGGAACATCCTCACACACTAACCACACACAGTGGGCACATCCTCACACTCTAATCACACACAGTGGGAACATCCTCACACACGAATCACACACAGTGGGAATGTCCTCACACACTAATCACACACAGTGTGAACATCCTCACTCACTAATCACACACAGTGTGAACATCCTCACACACTAATCACACACAGTGTGAACATCCTCACACACTAACCACACACAGTGTGAACATCCTCACACACTAATCACACACAGTGGGAACATCCTCACACACGAATCACACACAGTGAGAACATCCTCACACACTAATCTCACACAGTGGGAATGTCCTCACACACTAATCACACACAGTGGGAATGTCCTCACACACTAATCACACACAGTGTGAACATCCTCACACACTAATCACACACAGTGGGAACATCCTCACACACTAATCACACACAGTGGGAACATCCTCACACACTAACCACACACAGTGTGAACATCCTCACACACTAATCACACACAGTGGGAATGTCCTCACACACTAATCACAAACAGTGTGAACATCCTCACACACTAACCACACGCAGTGTGAACATCCTCACACACTAATCACACACAGTGGGAACATCCTCACACACTAATCACACACAGTGGGAACGTCCTCACACAGTAATCACAAACAGTGTGAACATCCTCACACACTAACCACACACAGTGTCAATGTCCTCACACACTAATCACACACAGTGGGAACATCCTCACACACTAATCACACACAGTGTGAACATCCTCACACACTAAACACACACAGTGGGAACATCCTCACACACTAATCACACACAGTGTGAACATCCTCACACACTAATCACACAAAGTGTGAACATCCTCACACACTAATCACACACAGTGGGAACATCCTCACACACTAATCTCACACAGTGGGAACATCCTCACACACTAATCACACACAGTGGGAACATCCTCACACACTAATCACACACAGTGGGAATGTCCTCACACACTAATCACACACAGTGGGAATATCCTCACACACTAATCACACACAGTGGGAATGTCCTCACACACTAATCACACTCAGTGGGAACTTCCTCACACACTAATCACACACAGTGGGAACATCCTCACACACTAATCACACACAGTGAGAAAGTCTAAACTCACTCATCACACACAGTGGGAACATCCTCACACACTAATCACACACAGTGTGAACGTCCTCACACACTAATCACACTCAGTGGGAATGTCCTCACACACTAATCACACACAGTGTGAACATCCTCACACACTAATCATACACAGTGAGAACGTCCTCACTCACTAATCACACACAGTGTGAACATCCTCACACACTAATCACACACAGTGGGAACATCCTCACACACTAATCACACACACAGTGAACATCCTCACACACTAATCACACACAGTGGGAACGTCCTCACACACTAATCACAAACCGTATGAACATCCTCACACACTAACCACACACAGTGTGAACATCCTCACACACTAATCACACACAGTGGGAACATCCTCACACACTAACCACACACAGTGTGAACATCCTCACACACTAATCCCACACAGTGGGAACATCCTCACACACTAATCACACACAGTGTGAACATCCTCACACACTAATCACACACAGTGGGAACATCCTCACACACTAATCACACACAGTGCGAACATCCTCACACACTAATCACACACAGTGGGAATGTCCTCACACACTAATCACACACAGTGGGAATATCCTCACACACTAAACACACACAGTGGGAACGTCCTCACACACTAATCACACACAGTGTGAACATCCTCACACACTAATCACACACAGTGGGAACATCCTCACACACTAATCACACACAGTGAGAATGTCCTCACACACTACTCACACTCAGTGGGAATGTCCTCACACACTAATCACACACAGTGTGAACATCCTCACACACTAATCACACACAGTGGGAATGTCCTCACACACTAATCACACACAGTGTGAATGTCCTCACACACTAATCACACACAGGGGGATCATCCTCATACACTAATCACACAGGGGGAACATCCTCACACACTAATCACACACTGTGTGAACATCCTCACACACTAATCACACACAGTGTGAATGTCCTCACACACTAATCACACACAGTGGGAACATCCTCACACACTAATCACACACAGTGTGAACATCCTCACACACTAATCACACACAGTGTGAATGTCCTCACACACTAATCACACACAGTGGGAATGTCCTCACACACTAATCACACACAGTGTGAATGTCCTCACACACTACTCACACACAGGGGGATCATCCTCATACACTAATCACACAGGGGGAACATCCTCACACACTAATCACACACTGTGTGAACATCCTCACACACTAATCACACACAGTGTGAATGTCCTCACACACTAATCACACACAGTGGGAACATCCTCACACACTAATCACACACAGTGGGAACATCCTCACACACTAATCTCACACAGTGTGAACATCCTCACACACTAATCACACACAGTGTGAACATCCTCACACACTAATCTCACACAGTGTGAACATCCTCACACACTAATCACACACAGTGTGAACATCCTCACACACTAATCTCACACAGTGTGAACATCCTCACACACTAATCACACAGTGTGAACATGCTCACACACTAATCACACACAGTGGGAATGTCCTCACACACTAATCACACACAGTGTGAACATCCTCAAACACTAATCACACACAGGGGGATCATCCTCACACACTAATCACACAGTGTGAACATGCTCACACACTAATCACACACAGTGGGAATGTCCTCACACACTAATCACACACAGTGTGAACATCCTCACACACTAATCACACACAGTGGGAATGTCCTCACACACTAATCACACACAGTGGGAACATCCTCAGACACTAATCACACACAGTGTGAACATCCTCACACACTAATCACACACAGTGTGAACATCCTCACACACTAATCACACACAGTGTGACTATCCTCACACACTAATCACACACAGTGGGAATGTCCTCACACACTAATCACACACAGTGTGAACATCCTCACACACTAATCTCACACAGCGTGAACATCCTCACACACAGTGTGAACATCCTCACACACTAATCACACACAGTGTGAAAATCCTCACACACTAATCACACACAGTGTGAACATCCTCACACACTAATCTCACACAGTGTGACCATCCTCACACACTAATCACACACAGTGTGAACATCCTCACGCACTAATCACACACAGTGGGAACATCCTCACACACTAATCTCCCACAGTGTGAACATCCTCACACACTAATCACACACAGTGTGAACATCCTCAAACACCAATCACACACAGTGTGAACATTCTCACACAGTAATCACACACAGTGTGAACATCCTCACACACTAATCACACACAGTGTGAACATCCTCACATACTAATCACACACAGTGGGAACGTCCTCACACACTAATCACACACAGTGTGAATGTCCTCACACACTAATCACACACAGTGTGACCATCCTCACACACTAATCACACACAGTGGGAACATCCTCACACACTAATCACACACAGTGTGAACATCCTCACACACTAATCACACACAGTGTGAACATCCTCACACACTAATCACACACAGTGGGAACATCCTCACACACTAATCACACACACTGTGAACATCCTCACACACTAATCACACACAGTGTGAACGTCCTCACACACTAATCACACACAGTGGGAACATCCTCACACACTAATCACACACATTGGGAACATCCTTACACACTAATCACACACAGTGTGAACATCCTCACACACTAATCACACACAGTGGGAACATCCTCACACACTAATCACACACACTGTGAACATCCTCACACACTAATCACACACAGTGTGAATGTCCTCACACACTAATCACACACAGTGGGAACATCCTCACACACTAATCACACACAGTGGGCATGTCCTCACACACTAATCACACACAGTGGGAACATCCTCACACACTAATCACACACAGTGGGAACATCCTCACACACTAATCACACACAGTGGGCATGTCCTCACACACTAATCACACACAGTGGGAACATTCTCACACACTAATCACACACAGTGGGAACATCCTCACACACTAATCACACACAGTGTGAACATCCTCACACTCTAATCACACACAGTGTGAATGTCCTCACACACTAATCACACACACTGGCAACATCCTCACACACTAATCACACACAGTGTGAACATCCTCACACACTAATCACACACAGTGGGAACGTCCTCACACACTAATCACACACAGTGTGAATGTCCTCACACACTAATCACACACAGTGGGAACATCTTCACACACTACTCACACACAGTGTGAACTTCCTCACACACTAATCACACACAGTGGGAACATCCTCACACACTAATCACACACAGTGGGAACATCCTCACACACTAATCACACACACTGGGAACATCCTCACACACTAATCACACACAGTGGGAACATCCTCACACACTATTCACACACAATGTGAACATCCTCACACACTAATCACACACAGTGGGAATGTCCTCACACACTAATCACACACAGTGGGAATGTCCTCACACACTAATCACACACAGTGTGAACATCTTCACACACTAATCTCACACAGTGGGAATGTCCTCACACACTAATCACACACAGTGTGAACATCCTCACACACTAGTCACACACAGTGTGAACATCCTCACACACTAATCACACACAGTGTGAACATCCTCACACACTAATCACACACAGTGTGAACATCCTCGCACACTAGTCTCACACAGTGTGAACATCCTCACACACTAATCACACACAGTGTGAACATCCTGACACACTAATCTCACACAGTGTGAACATCCTCACACACTAATCACACACAGTGTGAACATCCTCACACACTAATCTCACACCGTGTGAACATCCTCACACACTAATCACACACAGTGTGAACATCCTCACACACTAATCACGCACAGTGGGAACATCCTCACACACTAATCACACACAGTGGGAACATCCTCACACACTAATCACACACAGTGGGAACATCCTCACACACTAATCACAAACAGTGGGAACATCCTCACACACTAATCACACACAGTGTGAACATCCTCACACACTAATCACACACAGTGTGAACATCCTCACACACTAATCACACACAGTGGGAATGTCCTCACACACTAATCACACACAGTGGGAATGTCCTCACACACTAATCACACACAGTGGGAACATCCTCACACACTAATCACACACAATGTGAACATCCTCACACACTAATCACACACAGTGGGAACATCCTCACACACTAATCACACACAGTGTGACCATCCTCACACACTAATCACACACAGTGGGAACATCCTCACACACTAATCACACACAGTGGGAACATCATCACACACTAATCACACACAGTGTGAATGTCCTCACACACTAATCACACACAGTGGGAACATCCTCACACACTAATCACACACAGTGTGACCATCCTCACACACTAATCACACACAGTGTGAACATCCTCACACACTAATCACACACACTGGGAACATCCTCACACACTAATCACACACAGTGGGAACATCCTCACACACTAATCACACACAGTGTGAATGTCCTCACACACTAATCACACACAGTGGGAACATCCTCACACACTAATCACACACAGTGGGAACATCCTCACACACTAATCACACACAGTGTGAACATCCTCACACACTAATCACACACAGTGGGAATGTCCTCAACACACTAATCACACACAGTGTGAACATCCTCACACACTAATCACACACAGTGGGAACATCCTCACACACTAATCACACACAGTGTGAACATCCTCACACACTAATCACACACAGTGGGAACATCCTCACACACTAATCACAGTGTGAACATCCTCACACACTAATCACACACAGTGTGAACATCCTCACACACTAATCACACACAGGGGGATCATCCTCACACAGTAATCACACGCAGTGTGAACATCCTCACACACTAATCACACAGTGTGAACATCCTCACACACTAATCACACACAGTGGGAATGTCCTCACACACTAATCACACACAGTGTTAACGTCCTCACACACTAATCACACACAGTGTGAATGTCCTCACACACTAATCACACACAGTGTGAACATCCTCACACACTAATCACACACAGTGGGAATGTCCTCACACACTAATCACACACAGTGGGAACATCCTCACACACTAATCACACACAGTGTGAACATCCTCACACACTAATCACACACAGTGTGAACATCCTCACACACTAATCACACACAGTGGGAATGTCCTCACACACTAATCACATACAGTGGGAACATCCTCACACACTAATCACACACAGTGTGACCATCCTCACACAATAATCACACACAGTGTGAACATCCTCACACACTAATCACACACAGTGGGAATGTCCTCACACACTAATCACACACAGTGGGAACATCCTCACACACTAATCATACACAGTGTGAACATCCTCACACACTAATCACACACAGGGGGATCATGCTCACACATTAATCACACACAGTGGGAACATCCTCACACACTAATAACACACAGTGTGAACATCCTCACACACTAATCACACACAGTGGGAACATCCTCACATACTAATCACACACAGTGTGAACATCCTCACACACTAATCACACACAGTGTGACCATCCTCACACACTTCACACACACAGTGGGAACATCCTCACACACTAATCACAGTGTGAACATCCTCACACACTAATCACACAGTGTGAACATCCTCACACACTAATCACACACAGTGGGAACGCCCTCACACACTAATCACACACAGTGGGAACGCCCTCACACACTAATCACACAGTGTGAACATCCTCACACACTAATCACACACAGTGGGAACATCCTCACACACTAATCACACACAGTGAGAACATCCTCACACACTAACCACACAGAGTGGGAACATCCTCACACACTAATCACACACAGTGGGAACATCCTCACACACGAATCACACACAGTGGGAACATCCTCACACACTAATCACACACAGTCTGAATGTCCTCACACACTAATCACACACAGTGTGAACATCCTCACACACTAATCACACACAGTGGGAACATCCTCACACACGAATCACACACAGTGGGAACATCCTCACACACGAATCACACACAGTGGGAACATCCTCACACACTAATCACACACAGTGGGAATGTCCTCACACAGTAATCACAGACAGTGGCAACGTCCTCACACACTAATTACACACAGTGTGAACATCCTCACACACTAATCACACACAGTGTGAACATCCTCACACAATAATCACACACAGTCTGAATGTCCTCACACACTAATCACACACAGTGTGAACGTCCTCACACACTAATCACACACAGTGTGAACGTCCTCACACACTAATCACACACAGTGTGAATGTCCTCACATACTAATCACACACAGTGTGAACATCCTCACACACTAACCACACACAGTGTGAATGTCCTCACACACTAATCACACACAGTGTGAACATCCTCACACACTAAGCACACACAGTGGGAATGTCCTCACACACTAATCACACACAGTGGGAACATCCTCACACACTAATCACACACAGTGGGAACGTCCTCACACACTAATCACACACAGTGGGAATGTCCTCACACACTAATCACACACAGTGGGAACATCCTCACACACTAATCACACACAGTGTGACCATCCTCACACAATAATCACACACAGTGTGAACATCCTCACACACTAATCACACACAGTGGGAATGTCCTCACACACTAATCACACACAGTGGGAACATCCTCACACACTAATCGTACACAGTGTGAACATCCTCACACACTAATCACACACGGGGGATCATGCTCACACACTAATCACACACAGTGTGAACATCCTCACACACTAATCACACACAGTGTGAATGTCCTCACACACTAATCACACACAGTGTGAACATCCTCACACACTAATCACGCACAGTGTGAACATCCTCACACACTAATCACACACAGTGGGAATGTCCTCACACACTAATCACATACAGGGGGAACATCCACACACACTAAACACACACAGTGGGAATGTCCTCACACACTAATCACACACAGTGGGAACATCCTCACACACTAATCACACACAGTGTGAACATCCTCACACACTAATCACACACAGTGGGAACATCCTCACACACTAATCACACACAGTGAGAATGTCCTCACACACTACTCACACTCAGTGGGAATGTCCTCACACACTAATCACACACAGTGTGAACATCCTCACTCACTAATCACACACAGTGGGAATGTCCTCACACACTAATCACACACAGTGTGAATGTCCTCACACACTAATCACACACAGGGGGATCATCCTCATACACTAATCACACAGGGGGAACATCCTCACACACTAATCACACACTGTGTGAACATCCTCACACACTAATCAAACACAGTGTGAATGTCCTCACACACTAATCACACACAGTGGAAACATCCTCACACACTAATCACACACAGTGTGAACATCCTCACACACTAATCACACACAGTAAAAATGTCCTCACACACTAATCACACACAGTGTGAACATCCTCACACACTAATCACACACAGTGGGAATGTCCTCACACACTAATCACACACAGTGGGAACATCCTCAGACACTAATCACACACAGTGTCAACATCCTCACACACTAATCACACACAGTGGGAACATCCTCAGACACTAATCACACACAGTGTGAACATCCTCACACACTAATCACACACAGTGTGACCATCCTCACACACTAATCACACACAGTGGGAATGTCCTCACACACTAATCACACACAGTGTGAACATCCTCACACACTAATCTCACACAGCGTGAACATCCTCACACACAGTGTGAACATCCTCACACACTAATCACACACAGTGTGAAAATCCTCACACACTAATCACACACAGTGTGAACATCCTCACACACTAATCTCACACAGTGTGACCATCCTCACACACTAATCACACACAGTGTGAACATCCTCACGCACTAATCCCACACAGTGGGAACATCCTCACACACTAATCTCCCACAGTGTGAATATCCTCACACACTAATCACACACAGTGTGAACATCCTCAAACACCAATCACACACAGTGTGAACATTCTCACACAGTAATCACACACAGTGTGAACATCCTCACACACTAATCACACACAGTGTGAACATCCTCACATACTAATCACACACAGTGGGAACATCCTCACACACTAATCACACACAGTGTGAATGTCCTCACACACTAATCACACACAGTGTGACCATCCTCACACACTAATCACACACAGTGGGAACATCCTCACACACTAATCACACACAGTGTGAACATCCTCACACACTAATCACACACAGTGTGAACATCCTCACACACTAATCACACACAGTGGGAACATCCTCACACACTAATCACACACACTGTGAACATCCTCACACACTAATCACACACAGTGTGAATGTCCTCACACACTAATCACACACAGTGGGAACATCCTCACACACTAATCACACACAGTGGGAACATCCTTACACACTAATCACACACAGTGTGAACATCCTCACACACTAATCACACACAGTGGGAACATCCTCACACACTAATCACACACACTGTGAACATCCTCACACACTAATCACACACAGTGTGAATGTCCTCACACACTAATCACACACAGTGGGAACATCCTCACACACTAATCACACACAGTGGGCATGTCCTCACACACTAATCACACACAGTGGGAACATCCTCACACACTAATCACACACAGTGGGAACATCCTCACACACTAATCACACACAGTGGGCATGTCCTCACACACTAATCACACACAGTGGGAACATCCTCACACACTAATCACACACAGTGGGAACATCCTCACACACTAATCACACACAGTGTGAACATCCTCACGCTCTAATCACACACAGTGTGAATGTCCTCACACACTAATCACACACACTGGCAACATCCTCACACACTAATCACACACAGTGTGAACATCCTCACACACTAATCACACACAGTGGGAACGTCCTCACACACTAATCACACACAGTGTGAATGTCCTCACACACTAATCACACACAGTGGGAACATCTTCACACACTAATCACACACAGTGTGAACTTCCTCACACACTAATCACACACAGTGGGAACATCCTCACACACTAATCACACACAGTGGGAACATCCTCACACACTAATCACACACACTGGGAACATTCTCACACACTAATCACACACAGTGGGAACATCCTCACACACTATTCACACACAATGTGAACATCCTCACACACTAATCACACACAGTGGGAATGTCCTCACACACTAATCACACACAGTGGGAATGTCCTCACACACTAATCACACACAGTGTGAACATCTTCACACACTAATCTCACACAGTGGGAATGTCCTCACACACTAATCACACACAGTGTGAACATCCTCACACACTAGTCACACACAGTGTGAACATCCTCACACACTAATCACACACAGTGTGAACATCCTCACACACTAATCACACACAGTGTGAACATCATCACACACTAATCACACACAGTGTGAACATCCTCGCACACTAGTCTCACACAGTGTGAACATCCTCACACACTAATCACACACAGTGTGAACATCCTGACACACTAATCTCACACAGTGTGAACATCCTCACACACTAATCACACACAGTGTGAACATCCTCACACACTAATCTCACACAGTGTGAACATCCTCACACACTAATCACACACAGTGTGAACATCCTCACACACTAATCACACACAGTGGGAACATCCTCACACACTAATCACGCACAGTGGGAACATCCTCACACACTAATCACACACAGTGGGAACATCCTCACACACTAATCACACACAGTGGGAACATCCTCACACACTAATCACACACAGTGTGAACATCCTCACACGCTAATCACACACAGTGGGAATGTCCTCACACACTAATCACACACAGTGGGAACATCCTCACACACTAATCACACACTGTGTGAACATCCTCACACACTAATCACACACAGTGTGAATGTCCTCACACACTAATCACACACAGTGGAAACATCCTCACACACTAATCACACACAGTGTGAACATCCTCACACACTAATCACACACAGTAAAAATGTCCTCACACACTAATCACACACAGTGTGAACATCCTCACACACTAATCACAAACAGTGTGAACATCCTCACACACTAATCACACACAGTGTGAACATCTTCACACACTAATCTCACACAGTGGGAATGTCCTCACACACTAATCACACACAGTGTGAACATCCTCACACACTAGTCACACACAGTGTGAACATCCTCACACACCAATCACACACAGTGTGAACATCCTCACACACTAATCACACACAGTGTGAACATCCTCACACACTAATCTCACACAGTGTGAACATCCTCACACACTAATCACACACAGTGTGAACATCCTCACACACTAATCTCACACAGTGTGAACATCCTCACACACTAATCACACACAGTGTGAACATCCTCACACACTAATCACACAGTGTGAACATGCTCACACACTAATCACACACAGTGGGAATGTCCTCACACACTAATCACACACAGTGTGAACATCCTCAAACACTAATCACACACAGGGGGATCATCCTCACACACTAAACACACAGTGTGAACATGCTCACACACTAATCACACACAGTGGGAATGTCCTCACACACTAATCACACACAGTGTGAACATCCTCACACACTAATCACACACAGTGGGAATGTCCTCACACACTAATCACACACAGTGGGAACATCCTCAGACACTAATCACACACAGTGTGAACATCCTCACACACTAATCACACACAGTGGGAACATCCTCAGACACTAATCACACACAGTGTGAACATCCTCACACACTAATCACACACAGTGTGACCATCCTCACACACTAATCACACACAGTGGGAATGTCCTCACACACTAATCACACACAGTGTGAACATCCTCACACACTAATCTCACACAGCGTGAACATCCTCACACACAGTGTGAACATCCTCACACACTAATCACACACAGTGTGAAAATCCTCACACACTAATCACACACAGTGTGAACATCCTCACACACTAATCTCACACAGTGTGACCATCCTCACACACTAATCACACACAGTGTGAACATCCTCACGCACTAATCCCACACAGTGGGAACATCCTCACACACTAATCTCCCACAGTGTGAATATCCTCACACACTAATCACACACAGTGTGAACATCCTCAAACACCAATCACACACAGTGTGAACATTCTCACACAGTAATCACACACAGTGTGAACATCCTCACACACTAATCACACACAGTGTGAACATCCTCACATACTAATCACACACAGTGGGAACATCCTCTCACACTAATCACAC
Organism: Scyliorhinus torazame; assembly: GCF_047496885.1. Classification (NCBI taxonomy): domain Eukaryota; kingdom Metazoa; phylum Chordata; class Chondrichthyes; order Carcharhiniformes; family Scyliorhinidae; genus Scyliorhinus; species Scyliorhinus torazame. Next base: position 6,775,360 of record NC_092713.1, read on the forward strand.
ACAGTGTGAATGTCCTCACACACTAATCACACACAGTGTGACCATCCTCACACACTAATCACACACAGTGGGAACATCCTCACACACTAATCACACACAGTGTGAACATCCTCACACACTAATCACACACAGTGTGATCATCCTCACACACTAATCACACACAGTGGGAATGTCCTCACACACTAATCACACACAGTGGGAATGTCCTCACACACTAATCACACACAGTGGGAATGTCCTCACACACTAATCACACACAGTGTGACCATCCTCACACACTAATCACACACAGTGTGACCATCCTCACACACTAATCACACACAGTGGGAACATCCTCACACACTAATCACACACACTGTGAACATCCTCACACACTAATCACACACAGTGTGAATGTCCTCACACACTAATCACACACAGTGGGAACATCCTCACACACTAATCACACACAGTGGGAACATCCTTACACACTAATCACACACAGTGTGAACATCCTCACACACTAATCACACACAGTGGGAACATCCTCACACACTAATCACACACACTGTGAACATCCTCACACACTAATCACACACAGTGTGAATGTCCTCACACACTAATCACACACAGTGGGAACATCCTCACACACTAATCACACACAGTGGGCATGTCCTCACACACTAATCACACACAGTGGGAACATCCTCACACACTAATCACACACAGTGGGAACATCCTCACACACTAATCACACACAGTGGGCATGTCCTCACACACTAATCACACACAGTGGGAACATCCTCACACACTAATCACACACAGTGGGAACATCCTCACACACTAATCACACACAGTGGGAACATCCTCACACACTAATCACACACAGTGGGAACATCCTCACACACTAATCACACACAGTGTGAACATCCTCACACTCTAATCACACACAGTGTGAATGTCCTCACACACTAATCACACACACTGGCAACATCCTCACACACTAATCACACACAGTGTGAACATCCTCACACACTAATCACACACAGTGGGAACGTCCTCACACACTAATCACACACAGTGTGAATGTCCTCACACACTAATCACACACAGTGGGAACATCTTCACACACTAATCACACACAGTGTGAACTTCCTCACACACTAATCACACACAGTGGGAACATCCTCACACACTAATCACACACAGTGGGAACATCCTCACACACTAATCACACACACTGGGAACATTCTCACACACTAATCACACACAGTGGGAACATCCTCACACACTATTCACACACAATGTGAACATCCTCACACACTAATCACACACAGTGGGAATGTCCTCACACACTAATCACACACAGTGGGAATGTCCTCACACACTAATCACACACAGTGTGAACATCTTCACACACTAATCTCACACAGTGGGAATGTCCTCACACACTAATCACACACAGTGTGAACATCCTCACACACTAGTCACACACAGTGTGAACATCCTCACACACTAATCACACACAGTGTGAACATCCTCACACACTAATCACACACAGTGTGAACATCATCACACACAGTGTGAACATCCTCGCACACTAGTCTCACACAGTGTGAACATCCTCACACACTAATCACACACAGTTTGAACATCCTGACACACTAATCTCACACAGTGTGAACATCCTCACACACTAATCACAGTGTGAACATCCTCACACACTAATCACACACAGTGGGAACATCCTCACACACTAATCACAGTGTGAACATCCTCACACACTAATCACACACAGTGTGAACATCCTCACACACTAATCACACACAGGGGGATCATCCTCACACAGTAATCACACGCAGTGTGAACATCCTCACACACTAATCACACAGTGTGAACATCCTCACACACTAATCACACACAGTGGGAATGTCCTCACACACTAATCACACACAGTGTTAACGTCCTCACACACTAATCACACACAGTGTGAATGTTCTCACACACTAATCACACACAGTGTGAACATCCTCACACACTAATCACACACAGTGGGAATGTCCTCACACACTAATCACACACAGTGGGAACATCCTCACACACTAATCACACACAGTGTGAACATCCTCACACACTAATCACACACAGTGTGAACATCCTCACACACTAATCACACACAGTGGGAATGTCCTCACACACTAATCACATACAGTGGGAACATCCTCACACACTAATCACACACAGTGTGACCATCCTCACACAATAATCACACACAGTGTGAACATCCTCACACACTAATCACACACAGTGGGAATGTCCTCACACACTAATCACACACAGTGGGAACATCCTCACACACTAATCACACACAGTGGGAACGTCCTCACACACTAATCACACACAGTGTGAACATCCTCACACACTAATCACACACAGTGGGAACATCCACACACACTAATCACACTCAGTGGGAACGTCCTCACACACTAATCAGACACAGTGTGAACATCCTCACACACTAATCACACACAGTGTGAACTTCCTCACACACTAATCTCACACAGTGTGAACATCCTCACACACTAATCACACACAGTGTGAACATCCTCACACACTAATCACATACAGTGGGAACATCCTCACACACTAATAACACAAAGTGTGAACATCCTCACACACTAATCACACACAGTGGGAACATCCTCACACACTAATCACACACAGTGTGAACATCCTCACACACTAATCACACACAGTGTGACCATCCTCACACACTAATCACACACAGTGGGAACATCCTCACACACTAATCACAGTGTGAACATCCTCACACACTAACCACACACAGTGTGAACATCCTCACACACTAATCACACACAGGGGGATCATCCTCACACAGTAATCACACGCAGTGTGAACATCCTCACACACTAATCACACAGTGTGAACATCCTCACACACTAATCACACACAGTGGGAATGTCCTCACACACTAATCACACACAGTGTTAACGTCCTCACACACTAATCACACACAGTGTGAATGTTCTCACACACTAATCACACACAGTGTGAACATCCTCACACACTAATCACACACAGTGGGAATGTCCTCACACACTAATCACACACAGTGGGAACATCCTCACACACTAATCACACACAGTGTGAACATCCTCACACACTAATCACACACAGTGTGAACATCCTCACACACTAATCACACACAGTGGGAATGTCCTCACACACTAATCACATACAGTGGGAACATCCTCACACACTAATCACACACAGTGTGACCATCCTCACACAATAATCACACACAGTGTGAACATCCTCACACACTAATCACACACAGTGGGAATGTCCTCACACACTAATCACACACAGTGGGAACATCCTCACACACTAATCATACACAGTGTGAACATCCTCACACACTAATCACACACAGGGGGATCATGCTCACACACTAATCACACACAGTGTGAACATCCTCACACACTAATCACACACAGTATGAATGTCCTCACACACTAATCACACACAGTGTGAACATCCTCACACACTAATCACGCACAGTGTGAACATCCTCACACACTAATCACACACAGTGGGAATGTCCTCACACACTAATCACACACAGGGGGAACATCCTCACACACTAATCACACACTGTGGGAACATCCTCACACACTAATCACACACAGTGGGAATGTCCTCACACACTAATCACACACAGTGTGAATGTCCTCACACACTAATCACACACAGTGGGAACGTCCTCACACACTAATCACACACAGTGGGAACATCCTCACACACTCATCACATACAGTGTGAACATCCTCACACAATGATCACACACAGTGTGAATGTCCTCACACACTAAGCACACACACTGGGAACATCCTCACACACTAATCACACACAGTGGGAATGTCCTCGCACACTAATCACACACAGTGGGAACATCCTCACACACTAATCACACACAGTGGGAACATCCTCACACACTAATCACACACAGTGGGAACATCCTCACACACTAATCACACACAGTGGGAACATCCTCACACACTAATAACACACAGTGTGAACATCCTCACACACTAATCACACACAGTGGGAACATCCTCACATACTAATCACACACAGTGTGAACATCCTCACACACTAATCACACACAGTGTGACCATCCTCACACACTTCACACACACAGTGGGAACATCCTCACACACTAATCACAGTGTGAACATCCTCACACACTAATCACACAGTGTGAACATCCTCACACACTAATCACACACAGTGGGAACATCCTCACACACTAATCACACACAGTGGGAACATCCTCACACACGAATCACACACAGTGGGAACATCCTCACACACTAATCACACACAGTCTGAATGTCCTCACACACTAATCACACACAGTGTGAACATCCTCACACACTAATCACACACAGTGGGAACATCCTCACACACGAATCACACACAGTGGGAACATCCTCACACACGAATCACACACAGTGGGAACATCCTCACACACTAATCACACACAGTGGGAATGTCCTCACACAGTAATCACAGACAGTGGCAACGTCCTCACACACTAATCACACACACTGGGAACATCCTCACACACTAATCACACACAGTGGGAATGTCCTCGCACACTAATCACACACAGTGGGAACATCCTCACACACTAATCACACACAGTGGGAACATCCTCACACACTAATCACACACAGTGGGAACATCCTCACACACTAATCACACACAGTGGGAACATCCTCACACACTAATAACACACAGTGTGAACATCCTCACACACTAATCACACACAGTGGGAACATCCTCACATACTAATCACACACAGTGTGAACATCCTCACACACTAATCACACACAGTGACCATCCTCACACACTTCACACACACAGTGGGAACATCCTCACACACTAATCACAGTGTGAACATCCTCACACACTAATCACACAGTGTGAACATCCTCACACACTAATCACACACAGTGGGAACATCCTCACACACTAATCACACACAGTGGGAACATCCTCACACACGAATCACACACAGTGGGAACATCCTCACACACTAATCACACACAGTCTGAATGTCCTCACACACTAATCACACACAGTGTGAACATCCTCACACACTAATCACACACAGTGGGAACATCCTCACACACGAATCACACACAGTGGGAACATCCTCACACACGAATCACACACAGTGGGAACATCCTCACACACTAATCACACACAGTGGGAATGTCCTCACACAGTAATCACAGACAGTGGCAACGTCCTCACACACTAATCACACACAGTGTGAACATCCTCACACACTAATCACACACAGTGTGAATGTCCTCACATACTAATCACACACAGTGTGAACATCCTCACACACTAATCTCACACAGTGTGAACGTCCTCACACACTAATCACACACAGTGTGAACGTCCTCACACACTAATCACACACAGTGTGAATGTCCTCACATACTAATCACACACAGTGTGAACATCCTCACACACTAACCACACACAGTGTGAATGTCCTCACACACTAATCACACACAGTGTGAACATCCTCACACACTAAGCACACACAGTGGGAATGACCTCACACACTAATCACACACAGTGGGAACATCCTCACACACTAATCACACACAGTGGGAACGTCCTCACACACTAATCACACACAGTGGGAATGTCCTCACACACTAATCACACACAGTGGGAACATCCTCACACACTAATCACACACAGTGTGACCATCCTCACACAATAATCACACACAGTGTGAACATCCTCACACACTAATCACACACAGTGGGAATGTCCTCACACACTAATCACACACAGTGGGAACATCCTCACACACTAATCGTACACAGTGTGAACATCCTCACACACTAATCACACACGGGGGATCATGCTCACACACTAATCACACACAGTGTGAACATCCTCACACACTAATCACACACAGTGTGAATGTCCTCACACACTAATCACACACAGTGTGAACATCCTCACACACTAATCACGCACAGTGTGAACATCCTCACACACTAATCACACACAGTGGGAATGTCCTCACACACTAATCACACACAGGGGGAACATCCTCACACACTAATCACACACTGTGGGAACATCCTCACACACTAATCACACACAGTGGGAATGTCCTCACACACTAATCACACACAGTGTGAATGTCCTCACACACTAATCACACACAGTGGGAACGTCCTCACACACTAATCACACACAGTGGGAACATCCTCACACACTGATCACACACAGTGTGAATGTCCTCACACACTAATCACACACAGTGGGAACATCCTCACACACTAATCACACACAGTGGGAACATCCTCACACACTAATCACACACAGTGGGAACATCCTCACACACTAATCACACACACTGGGAACATCCTCACACACTAATCACACACAGTGGGAACATCCTCACACACTATTCACACACAATGTGAACATCCTCACACACTAATCACACACAATGTGAACATCCTCACACACTAATCACACACAATGTGAACATCCTCACACACTAATCACACACAGTGGGAACATCATCACACACTAATCACACACAGTGTGAACATCCTCACACACTCATCACACACAGTGGGAACATCCTCACACACTAATCACGCACAGTGGGAACATGCTCACACACTAATCACACACAGTGGGAACATCCTCACACACTAATCACACACAGTGGGAACATCCTCACACACTAATCACACACAGTGGGAACATCCTCACACACTAATCACACACAGTGTGAACATCCTCACACACTAATCACACACAGTGTGAACATCCTCACACACTAATCACACACAGTGGGAATGTCCTCACACACTAATCACACACACTGGGAACATCCTCACACACTAATCACACACAGTGGGAACATCCTCACACACTAATCACACACAATGTGAACATCCTCACACACTAATCACACACAGTGGGAACATCCTCACACACTAATCACACACAATGGGAACATCCTCACACACTAATCACACACAGTGTGAATGTCCTCACACACTAATCACACACTGTGGGAACATCCTCACACACTAATCACACACAGTGTGACCATCCTCACACACTAATCACACACAGTGTAAACATCCTCACACACTAATCACACACACTGGGAACATCCTCACACACTATTCACACACAGTGGGAACATCCTCACACACTGATCACACACAGTGTGAATGTCCTCACACACTAATCACACACAGTGGGAACATCCTCACACACTAATCACACACAGTGGGAACATGCTCACACACTAATCACACACAGTGTGAACATCCTCACACACTAATCACACAGTGGGAATGTCCTCAACACACTAATCACACACAGTGTGAACATCCTCACACACTAATCACACACAGTGGGAACATCCTCACACACTAATCACACACAGTATGAACATCCTCACACACTAATCACACACAGTGGGAACATCCTCACACACTAATAACACACAGTGTGAACATCCTCACACACTAATCACACACAGTGGAAACATCCTCACACACTAATCACACACAGTGTGAACATCCTCACACACTAATCACACACAGTGTGAACATCCTCACACACTAATCACACACAGGGGGATCATCCTCACACAGTAATCACACACAGTGGGAACATCCTCACACACTAATCACACAGTGTGAACATCCTCACACACTAATCACACACAGTGGGAACATCCTCACACACTAATCTCACACAGTGGGAACATCCTCTCACACTAATCACACACAGTGGGAACGCCCTCACACACTAATCACACAGTGTGAACATCCTCACACACTAATCACACACAGTGGGAACATCCTCACACACTAATCTCACACAGTGGGAACATCCTCTCACACTAATCACACACAGTGGGAATGTCCTCACACACTAATCACACACAGTGTGACCATCCTCACACACTAATCACACACAGTGTGACCATCCTCACACACTAATCACACACACTGGGAACATCCTCACACACTAATCACACACAGTGGGAACATCCTCACATACTAATCACACACAATGTGAACATCCTCACACACTAATCACACACAGTGGGAACATCCTCACACACTAATCACACACAGTGGGAACATCCTCACACACTAATCACACACAGTGTGAATGTCCTCACACACTAATCACACACAGTGGGAACATCCTCACACACGAATCACACACAGTGTGACCATCCTCACACACTAATCACACACAGTGTGAACAACCTCACACACTAATCACACACACTGGGAACATCCTCACAGACTATTCACACACAGTGGGAACATCCTCACACACTAATCACACACAGTGTGAATGTCCTCACACACTAATCACACACAGTGGGAACATCCTCACACACTAATCACACACAGTGGGAACATCCTCACACACTAATCACACACAGTGTGAACATCCTCACACACTAATCACACACAGTAGGAATGTCCTCAACACACTAATCACACACAGTGTGAACATCCTCACACACTAATCACACACAGTGGGAACATCCTCACACACTAATCACACACAGTGTGAACATCCTCACACACTAATCACACACAGTGTGAACATCCTCACACACTAATCACACACAGTGGGAATGTCCTCACACACTAATCAAACACACTGGGAACATCCTCACACACTAATCACACACAGTGGGAACATCCTCACACACTAATCACACACAATGCGAACATCCTCACACACTAATCACACACAGTGGGAACATCTTCACACACTAATCACACACAGTGGGAACATCCTCACACACTAATCACACACAGTGTGAATGTCCTCACACACTAATCACACACAGTGGGAACATCCTCACACACTAATCACACACAGTGTGACCATCCTCACACACTAATCACACACAGTGTGAACATCCTCACACACTAATCACACACACTGGGAACATCCTCACACACTATTCACACACAGTGGGAACATCCTCACACACTAATCACACACAGTGTGAATGTCCTCACACACTAATCACACACAGTGGGAATGTCCTCAACACACTAATCACACACAGTGTGAACATCCTCACACACTAATCACACACAGTGGGAACATCCTTTCACACTAATCACACATAGTGTGAACATCCTCACACACTAATCACACACAGTGGGAACATCCTCACACACTAATAACACACAGTGGGAACATCCTCACACACTAATCACACACAGTGTGAACATCCTCACACACTAATCACACACAGTGTGACCATCCTCACACACTAATCACACACAGTGGGAACATCCTCACACACTAATCACAGTGTGAACATCCTCACACACTAATCACACACAGTGTGAACATCCTCACACACTAATCACACACAGGGGGATCATCCTCACACAGTAATCACACACAGTGGGAACATCCTCACACACTAATCACACAGTGTGAACATCCTCACACACTAATCACACACAGTGGGAATGCCTTCACACACTAATCACACACAGTGGGAACATCCTCACACACTAATCACACAGTGTGAACATCCTCACACACTAATCACACACAGTGGGAACATCCTCACACACTAATCTCACACAGTGGGAACATCCTCTCACACTAATCACACACAGTGTGAATATCCTCACACACTAATCACACACAGGGGGATCATCCTCACACACTAATCACACACAGTGTGAACATCCTCACACACTAATCTCACACAGTGTGAACATCCGCACACACGAATCACACACACTGTGAACATCCTCACACACCAATCAGACACAGTGTGAACATCCTCACACATTAATCACACACAGTGTGAACATCCTCACACACTAATCTCACACAGTGGAAATGTCCTCACACACTAATCACACACAGTGTGAACATCCTCACACACTAATCACACACAGTGTGAACATCCTCACACACTAATCTCACACAGTGTGAACATCCTCACACACTAATCACACACTGTGGGAATGTCCTCATACACTAATCACACACAGTGTGAATGTCCTCACACACTAATCACTCACAGTGTGAACATCCTCACACACTAATTACACACAGTGTGAACATCCTCACACACTAATCACACACAGTGTGAACATCCTCACACACTAATCACACACAGTGGGAATGTCCTCACATACTAATCACACACAGTGTGAACATCCTCACACACTAATCACACACAGTGTGAACATCCTCACACACTAATCACACACAATGGGAATGTCATCACACATTAATCACACACAGGGGGAACATCCTCACACACTAATCACACACAGTGTGAACATCCTCACACACTAATCACACACAGTGTGAACATCCTCACACACTAACCACACACAGTGAGAACATACTCACACACTAATCACACACAGTGTGAACATCCTCACACACTAATCACACACAGGGGGAACATCCTCACACACTAATCACACACAGTGTGAACATCCTCACACACTAATCACACACAGTGTGAACATCCTCACACACTAATCACACACAGGGGGAACATCCTCACACACTAATCACACACAGTGGGAATGTCCTCACACACTAATCACACACAGTGTGAACATCCTCACACACTAATCACACACAGGGGGATCATGCTCACACACTAATCACACACAGTGTGAACATCCTCACACACTAATCACACACAGCGTGAATGTCCTCACACACTAATCACACACAGTGTGAACATCCTCACACACTAATCACACACAGTGTGAACATCCTCACACACTAATCACACACAGTGGGAATGTCCTCACACACTAATCACACACAGGGGGAACATCCTCACACACTAATCACACACAGTGGGAACATCCTCACACACTAATCACATACAGTGTGAACATCCTCACACACTAATCTCACACAGTGTGAACATCCTCACACAATAATCACACACAGTGTGAACATCCTCACACACTAATCACACACAATGTGAACAACCTCACACACTAATCACACACAGTGTGACCACCCTCACACACTAATCACACACAGTGTGAACATCCTCACACACTAATCACACACAGTGGGAATGTCCTCACACACTAATCACACACAGTGGGAACATCCTCACACACTAATCACACACAGTGTGAACATCCTCACACACTAATCACACACAGTGTGAACATGCTCACACACTAATCACACACAGTGTGAACATCCTCACACACTAATCACACACAGTGGGAATGTCCTCACACACTAATCACACACAGTGGGAACATCCTCACACACTAATCACACACAGTGTGAAGATCCTCACACACTAATAACACACAGGGGGAACATCCTCACACACTAATCACACACAGTGTGAACATCCTCACACACTAATCACACACAGGGGGAACATCCTCAACACTAATCACACACAGTGTGAACATCCTCACACACTAATCACACACAGGGGGGACATCCTCACACACTAATCTCACACAGTGGGAATGTCCTCACACACTAATCACACACAGTGTGAACATCCTCACACACTAATCTCACACAGTGTGAACATCCTCACACACTAATCACACACAGTGTGAACATGCTCACACACTAATCACACACAGTGTGAACATCCTCACACACTAATCACACACAGTGGGAATGTCCTCACACACTAATCACACACAGTGTGAACATCCTCACACACTAATCACACACAGTGTGAACATCCTCACACACTAATCACACACAGTGGGAATGTCATCACACATTAATCACACACAAGGGGAACATCCTCACACACTAATCACACACAGTGTGAACATCCTCACACACTAATCACACACAGTGTGAACATCCTCACACACTAACCACACACAGTGAGAACATACTCACACACTAATCACACACAGTGTGAACATCCTCACACACTAATCACACACAGGGGGAACATCCTCACACACTAATCACACACAGGGGGAACATCCTCACACACTAATCACACACAGTGTGAACATCCTCACACACTAATCACACAGAGTGGGAATGTCCTCACACACTAATCACACACAGTGTGAACATCCTCACACACTAATCACACACAGTGGGAACATCCTCACACACTAATCACGCACAGTGGGAACATGCTCACACACTAATCACACACAGTGGGAACATCCTCACACACTAATCACACACAGTGGGAACATCCTCACACACTAATCACACACAGTGGGAACATCCTCACACACTAATCACACACAGTGTGAACATCCTCACACACTAATCACACACAGTGTGAACATCCTCACACACTAATCACACACAGTGGGAATGTCCTCACACACTAATCACACACACTGGGAACATCCTCACACACTAATCACACACAGTGGGAACATCCTCACACACTAATCACACACAATGTGAACATCCTCACACACTAATCACACACAGTGGGAACATCCTCACACACTAATCACACACAATGGGAACATCCTCACACACTAATCACACACAGTGTGAATGTCCTCACACACTAATCACACACTGTGGGAACATCCTCACACACTAATCACACACAGTGTGACCATCCTCACACACTAATCACACACAGTGTAAACATCCTCACACACTAATCACACACACTGGGAACATCCTCACACACTATTCACACACAGTGGGAACATCCTCACACACTGATCACACACAGTGTGAATGTCCTCACACACTAATCACACACAGTGGGAACATCCTCACACACTAATCACACACAGTGGGAACATGCTCACACACTAATCACACACAGTGTGAACATCCTCACACACTAATCACACACAGTGGGAATGTCCTCAACACACTAATCACACACAGTGTGAACATCCTCACACACTAATCACACACAGTGGGAACATCCTCACACACTAATCACACACAGTATGAACATCCTCACACACTAATCACACACAGTGGGAACATCCTCACACACTAATAACACACAGTGTGAACATCCTCACACACTAATCACACACAGTGGGAACATCCTCACACACTAATCACACACAGTGTGAACATCCTCACACACTAATCACACACAGTGTGAACATCCTCACACACTAATTACACACAGGGGGATCATCCTCACACAGTAATCACACACAGTGGGAACATCCTCACACACTAATCACACAGTGTGAACATCCTCACACACTAATCACACACAGTGGGAACATCCTCACACACTAATCTCACACAGTGGGAACATCCTCTCACACTAATCACACACAGTGGGAACGCCCTCACACACTAATCACACAGTGTGAACATCCTCACACACTAATCACACACAGTGGGAACATCCTCACACACTAATCTCACACAGTGGGAACATCCTCTCACACTAATCACACACAGTGGGAATGTCCTCACACACTAATCACACACAGTGTGACCATCCTCACACACTAATCACACACAGTGTGACCATCCTCACACACTAATCACACACACTGGGAACATCCTCACACACTAATCACACACAGTGGGAACATCCTCACATACTAATCACACACAATGTGAACATCCTCACACACTAATCACACACAGTGGGAACATCCTCACACACTAATCACACACAGTGGGAACATCCTCACACACTAATCACACACAGTGTGAATGTCCTCACACACTAATCACACACAGTGGGAACATCCTCACACACTAATCACACACAGTGTGACCATCCTCACACACTAATCACACACAGTGTGAACATCCTCACACACTAATCACACACACTGGGAACATCCTCACAGACTATTCACACACAGTGGGAACATCCTCACACACTAATCACACACAGTGTGAATGTCCTCACACACTAATCACACACAGTGGGAACATCCTCACACACTAATCACACACAGTGGGAACATCCTCACACACTAATCACACACAGTGTGAACATCCTCACACACTAATCACACACAGTAGGAATGTCCTCAACACACTAATCACACACAGTGTGAACATCCTCACACACTAATCACACACAGTGGGAACATCCTCACACACTAATCACACACAGTGTGAACATCCTCACACACTAATCACACACAGTGTGAACATCCTCACACACTAATCACACACAGTGGGAATGTCCTCACACACTAATCAAACACACTGGGAACATCCTCACACACTAATCACACACAGTGGGAACATCCTCACACACTAATCACACACAATGTGAACATCCTCACACACTAATCACACACAGTGGGAACATCTTCACACACTAATCACACACAGTGGGAACATCCTCACACACTAATCACACACAGTGTGAATGTCCTCACACACTAATCACACACAGTGGGAACATCCTCACACACTAATCACACACAGTGTGACCATCCTCACACACTAATCACACACAGTGTGAACATCCTCACACACTAATCACACACACTGGGAACATCCTCACACACTATTCACACACAGTGGGAACATCCTCACACACTAATCACACACAGTGTGAATGTCCTCACACACTAATCACACACAGTGGGAACATCCTCACACACTAATCACACACAGTGGGAACATCCTCACACACTAATCACACACAGTGTGAACATCCTCACACACTAATCACACACAGTGGGAATGTCCTCAACACACTAATCACACACAGTGTGAACATCCTCACACACTAATCACACACAGTGGGAACATCCTCACACACTAATCACACATAGTGTGAACATCCTCACACACTAATCACACACAGTGGGAACATCCTCACACACTAATAACACACAGTGGGAACATCCTCACACACTAATCACACACAGTGTGAACATCCTCACACACTAATCACACACAGTGTGACCATCCTCACACACTAATCACACACAGTGGGAACATCCTCACACACTAATCACAGTGTGAACATCCTCACACACTAATCACACACAGTGTGAACATCCTCACACACTAATCACACACAGGGGGATCATCCTCACACAGTAATCACACACAGTGGGAACATCCTCACACACTAATCACACAGTGTGAACATCCTCACACACTAATCACACACACTGGGAACATCCTCACACACTATTCACACACAGTGGGAACATCCTCACACACTGATCACACACAGTGTGAATGTCCTCACACACTAATCACACACAGTGGGAACATCCTCACACACTAATCACACACAGTGGGAACATGCTCACACACTAATCACACACAGTGTGAACATCCTCACACACTAATCACACACAGTGGGAATGTCCTCAACACACTAATCACACACAGTGTGAACATCCTCACACACTAATCACACACAGTGGGAACATCCTCACACACTAATCACACACAGTATGAACATCCTCACACACTAATCACACACAGTGGGAACATCCTCACACACTAATAACACACAGTGTGAACATCCTCACACACTAATCACACACAGTGGGAACATCCTCACACACTAATCACACACAGTGTGAACATCCTCACACACTAATCACACACAGTGTGAACATCCTCACACACTAATTACACACAGGGGGATCATCCTCACACAGTAATCACACACAGTGGGAACATCCTCACACACTAATCACACAGTGTGAACATCCTCACACACTAATCACACACAGTGGGAACATCCTCACACACTAATCTCACACAGTGGGAACATCCTCTCACACTAATCACACACAGTGGGAACGCCCTCACACACTAATCACACAGTGTGAACATCCTCACACACTAATCACACACAGTGGGAACATCCTCACACACTAATCTCACACAGTGGGAACATCCTCTCACACTAATCACACACAGTGGGAATGTCCTCACACACTAATCACACACAGTGGGAACATCCTCACACACTAATCACACACAGTGGGAACATCCTCACACACTAATCACACACAGTGTGAACATCCTCACACACTAATCACACACAGTAGGAATGTCCTCAACACACTAATCACACACAGTGTGAACATCCTCACACACTAATCACACACAGTGGGAACATCCTCACACACTAATCACACACAGTGTGAACATCCTCACACACTAATCACACACAGTGTGAACATCCTCACACACTAATCACACACAGTGGGAATGTCCTCACACACTAATCAAACACACTGGGAACATCCTCACACACTAATCACACACAGTGGGAACATCCTCACACACTAATCACACACAATGTGAACATCCTCACACACTAATCACACACAGTGGGAACATCTTCACACACTAATCACACACAGTGGGAACATCCTCACACACTAATCACACACAGTGTGAATGTCCTCACACACTAATCACACACAGTGGGAACATCCTCACACACTAATCACACACAGTGTGACCATCCTCACACACTAATCACACACAGTGTGAACATCCTCACACACTAATCACACACACTGGGAACATCCTCACACACTATTCACACACAGTGGGAACATCCTCACACACTAATCACACACAGTGTGAATGTCCTCACACACTAATCACACACAGTGGGAACATCCTCACACACTAATCACACACAGTGGGAACATCCTCACACACTAATCACACACAGTGTGAACATCCTCACACACTAATCACACACAGTGGGAATGTCCTCAACACACTAATCACACACAGTGTGAACATCCTCACACACTAATCACACACAGTGGGAACATCCTCACACACTAATCACACATAGTGTGAACATCCTCACACACTAATCACACACAGTGGGAACATCCTCACACACTAATAACACACAGTGGGAACATCCTCACACACTAATCACACACAGTGTGAACATCCTCACACACTAATCACACACAGTGTGACCATCCTCACACACTAATCACACACAGTGGGAACATCCTCACACACTAATCACAGTGTGAACATCCTCACACACTAATCACACACAGTGTGAACATCCTCACACACTAATCACACACAGGGGGATCATCCTCACACAGTAATCACACACAGTGGGAACATCCTCACACACTAATCACACAGTGTGAACATCCTCACACACTAATCACACACACTGGGAACATCCTCACACACTATTCACACACAGTGGGAACATCCTCACACACTGATCACACACAGTGTGAATGTCCTCACACACTAATCACACACAGTGGGAACATCCTCACACACTAATCACACACAGTGGGAACATGCTCACACACTAATCACACACAGTGTGAACATCCTCACACACTAATCACACACAGTGGGAATGTCCTCAACACACTAATCACACACAGTGTGAACATCCTCACACACTAATCACACACAGTGGGAACATCCTCACACACTAATCACACACAGTATGAACATCCTCACACACTAATCACACACAGTGGGAACATCCTCACACACTAATAACACACAGTGTGAACATCCTCACACACTAATCACACACAGTGGGAACATCCTCACACACTAATCACACACAGTGTGAACATCCTCACACACTAATCACACACAGTGTGAACATCCTCACACACTAATTACACACAGGGGGATCATCCTCACACAGTAATCACACACAGTGGGAACATCCTCACACACTAATCACACAGTGTGAACATCCTCACACACTAATCACACACAGTGGGAACATCCTCACACACTAATCTCACACAGTGGGAACATCCTCTCACACTAATCACACACAGTGGGAACGCCCTCACACACTAATCACACAGTGTGAACATCCTCACACACTAATCACACACAGTGGGAACATCCTCACACACTAATCTCACACAGTGGGAACATCCTCTCACACTAATCACACACAGTGGGAATGTCCTCACACACTAATCACACACAGTGTGACCATCCTCACACACTAATCACACACAGTGTGACCATCCTCACACACTAATCACACACACTGGGAACATCCTCACACACTAATCACACACAGTGGGAACATCCTCACATACTAATCACACACAATGTGAACATCCTCACACACTAATCACACACAGTGGGAACATCCTCACACACTAATCACACACAGTGGGAACATCCTCACACACTAATCACACACAGTGTGAATGTCCTCACACACTAATCACACACAGTGGGAACATCCTCACACACTAATCACACACAGTGTGACCATCCTCACACACTAATCACACACAGTGTGAACATCCTCACACACTAATCACACACACTGGGAACATCCTCACAGACTATTCACACACAGTGGGAACATCCTCACACACTAATCACACACAGTGTGAATGTCCTCACACACTAATCACACACAGTGGGAACATCCTCACACACTAATCACACACAGTGGGAACATCCTCACACACTAATCACACACAGTGTGAACATCCTCACACACTAATCACACACAGTAGGAATGTCCTCAACACACTAATCACACACAGTGTGAACATCCTCACACACTAATCACACACAGTGGGAACATCCTCACACACTAATCACACACAGTGTGAACATCCTCACACACTAATCACACACAGTGTGAACATCCTCACACACTAATCACACACAGTGGGAATGTCCTCACACACTAATCAAACACACTGGGAACATCCTCACACACTAATCACACACAGTGGGAACATCCTCACACACTAATCACACACAATGTGAACATCCTCACACACTAATCACACACAGTGGGAACATCTTCACACACTAATCACACACAGTGGGAACATCCTCACACACTAATCACACACAGTGTGAATGTCCTCACACACTAATCACACACAGTGGGAACATCCTCACACACTAATCACACACAGTGTGACCATCCTCACACACTAATCACACACAGTGTGAACATCCTCACACACTAATCACACACACTGGGAACATCCTCACACACTATTCACACACAGTGGGAACATCCTCACACACTAATCACACACAGTGTGAATGTCCTCACACACTAATCACACACAGTGGGAACATCCTCACACACTAATCACACACAGTGGGAACATCCTCACACACTAATCACACACAGTGTGAACATCCTCACACACTAATCACACACAGTGGGAATGTCCTCAACACACTAATCACACACAGTGTGAACATCCTCACACACTAATCACACACAGTGGGAACATCCTCACACACTAATCACACATAGCGTGAACATCCTCACACACTAATCACACACAGTGGGAACATCCTCACACACTAATAACACACAGTGGGAACATCCTCACACACTAATCACACACAGTGTGAACATCCTCACACACTAATCACACACAGTGTGACCATCCTCACACACTAATCACACACAGTGGGAACATCCTCACACACTAATCACAGTGTGAACATCCTCACACACTAATCACACACAGTGTGAACATCCTCACACACTAATCACACACAGGGGGATCATCCTCACACAGTAATCACACACAGTGGGAACATCCTCACACACTAATCACACAGTGTGAACATCCTCACACACTAATCACACACAGTGGGAATGCCTTCACACACTAATCACACACAGTGGGAACATCCTCACACACTAATCACACAGTGTGAACATCCTCACACACTAATCACACACAGTGGGAACATCCTCACACACTAATCTCACACAGTGGGAACATCCTCTCACACTAATCACACACAGTGTGAATATCCTCACACACTAATCACACACAGGG
The DNA here is from genome assembly GCF_047496885.1 of Scyliorhinus torazame. Classification (NCBI taxonomy): domain Eukaryota; kingdom Metazoa; phylum Chordata; class Chondrichthyes; order Carcharhiniformes; family Scyliorhinidae; genus Scyliorhinus; species Scyliorhinus torazame. Next base: position 6,795,225 of record NC_092713.1, read on the forward strand.
GGATCATCCTCACACACTAATCACACACAGTGTGAACATCCTCACACACTAATCTCACACAGTGTGAACATCCGCACACACGAATCACACACACTGTGAACATCCTCACACACTAATCACACACAGTGTGAACATCCTCACACACTAATCACACACAGGGGGATCATCCTCACACAGTAATCACACACAGTGGGAACATCCTCACACACTAATCACACAGTGTGAACATCCTCACACACTAATCACACACAGTGGGAATGCCTTCACACACTAATCACACACAGTGGGAACATCCTCACACACTAATCACACAGTGTGAACATCCTCACACACTAATCACACACAGTGGGAACATCCTCACACACTAATCTCACACAGTGGGAACATCCTCTCACACTAATCACACACAGTGTGAATATCCTCACACACTAATCACACACAGGGGGATCATCCTCACACACTAATCACACACAGTGTGAACATCCTCACACACTAATCTCACACAGTGTGAACATCCGCACACACGAATCACACACACTGTGAACATCCTCACACACTAATCACACACAGTGGGAACATCCTCACACACTAATCACACACAGTGTGAACATCCTCACACGCTAATCACACACAGTGTGACCATCCTCACACACTAATCACACACAGTGGGAACATCCTCACACACTAATCACAGTGTGAACATCCTCACACACTAATCACACACAGTGTGAACATCCTCACACACTAATCACACACAGGGGGATCATCCTCACACAGTAATCACACACAGTGGGAACATCCTCACACACTAATCACACAGTGTGAACATCCTCACACACTAATCACACACAGTGGGAATGCCTTCACACACTAATCACACACAGTGGGAACATCCTCACACACTAATCACACAGTGTGAACATCCTCACACACTAATCACACACAGTGGGAACATCCTCACACACTAATCTCACACAGTGGGAACATCCTCTCACACTAATCACACACAGTGTGAATATCCTCACACACTAATCACACACAGGGGGATCATCCTCACACACTAATCACACACAGTGTGAACATCCTCACACACTAATCTCACACAGTGTGAACATCCGCACACACGAATCACACACACTGTGAACATCCTCACACACTAATCACACACAGTGGGAACATCCTCACACACTAATCACACACAGTGTGAACATCCTCACACGCTAATCACACACAGTGTGAACATCCTCACACACCAATCAGACACAGTGTGAACATCCTCACACATTAATCACACACAGTGTGAACATCCTCACACACTAATCTCACACAGTGGAAATGTCCTCACACACTAATCACACACAGTGTGAACATCCTCACACACTAATCACACACAGTGTGAACATCCTCACACACTAATCTCACACAGTGTGAACATCCTCACACACTAATCACACACTGTGGGAATGTCCTCATACACTAATCACACACAGTGTGAATGTCCTCACACACTAATCACTCACAGTGTGAACATCCTCACACACTAATTACACACAGTGTGAACATCCTCACACACTAATCACACACAGTGTGAACATCCTCACACACTAATCACACACAGTGGGAATGTCCTCACATACTAATCACACACAGTGTGAACATCCTCACACACTAATCACACACAGTGTGAACATCCTCACACACTAATCACACACAATGGGAATGTCATCACACATTAATCACACACAGGGGGAACATCCTCACACACTAATCACACACAGTGTGAACATCCTCACACACTAATCACACACAGTGTGAACATCCTCACACACTAACCACACACAGTGAGAACATACTCACACACTAATCACACACAGTGTGAACATCCTCACACACTAATCACACACAGGGGGAACATCCTCACACACTAATCACACACAGGGGGAACATCCTCACACACTAATCACACACAGTGTGAACATCCTCACACACTAATCACACACAGGGGGAACATCCTCACACACTAATCACACACAGTGGGAATGTCCTCACACACTAATCACACACAGTGTGAACATCCTCACACACTAATCACACACAGGGGGATCATGCTCACACACTAATCACACACAGTGTGAACATCCTCACACACTAATCACACACAGCGTGAATGTCCTCACACACTAATCACACACAGTGTGAACATCCTCACACACTAATCACACACAGTGTGAACATCCTCACACACTAATCACACACAGTGGGAATGTCCTCACACACTAATCACACACAGGGGGAACATCCTCACACACTAATCACACACAGTGGGAACATCCTCACACACTAATCACACACAGTGTGAACATCCTCACACACTAATCTCACACAGTGTGAACATCCTCACACAATAATCACACACAGTGTGAACATCCTCACACACTAATCACACACAATGTGAACAACCTCACACACTAATCACACACAGTGTGACCACCCTCACACACTCATCACACACAGTGTGAACATCCTCACACACTAATCACACACAGTGGGAATGTCCTCACACACTAATCACACACAGTGGGAACATCCTCACACACTAATCACACACAGTGTGAACATCCTCACACACTAATCACACACAGTGTGAACATGCTCACACACTAATCACACACAGTGTGAACATCCTCACACACTAATCACACACAGTGGGAATGTCCTCACACACTAATCACACACAGTGGGAACATCCTCACACACTAATCACACACAGTGTGAAGATCCTCACACACTAATAACACACAGGGGGAACATCCTCACACACTAATCACACACAGTGTGAACATCCTCACACACTAATCACACACAGGGGGAACATCCTCAACACTAATCACACACAGTGTGAACATCCTCACACACTAATCACACACAGGGGGGACATCCTCACACACTAATCTCACACAGTGGGAATGTCCTCACACACTAATCACACACAGTGTGAACATCCTCACACACTAATCTCACACAGTGTGAACATCCTCACACACTAATCACACACAGTGTGAACATGCTCACACACTAATCACACACAGTGGGAACATCCTCACACACTAATCACACACAGTGGGAATGTCCTCACACACTAATCACACACAGTGTGAACATCCTCACACACTAATCACACACAGTGTGAACATCCTCACACACAAATCACACACAGTGGGAATGTCATCACACATTAATCACACACAAGGGGAACATCCTCACACACTAATCACACACAGTGTGAACATCCTCACACACTAATCACACACAGTGTGAACATCCTCACACACTAACCACACACAGTGAGAACATACTCACACACTAATCACACACAGTGTGAACATCCTCACACACTAATCACACACAGGGGGAACATCCTCACACACTAATCACACACAGGGGGAACATCCTCACACACTAATCACACACAGTGTGAACATCCTCACTCACTAATCACACAGAGTGGGAATGTCCTCACACACTAATCACACAGAGTGGGAATGTCCTCACACACTAATCACACACAGTGGGAATGTCCTCACACACTAATCACACACAGTGGGAATGTCCTCACACAGTAATCACACACAGTGTGAACATCCTCACACACTAATCACAGTGTGAACATCCTCACACACTAATCACACACAGTGTGAACATCCTCACACACTAATCACACACAGTGTGAACATCCTCACACACTAATCAAACACAGTGTGAACATCCTCACACACTAATCACACACAGTGTGAACATCCTCACACACTAATCACACACAGTGTGAACATCCTCACACACTAATCACACACAGTGTGACCACCCTCACACACTAATCACACACAGTGGGAACATCCTCACACACTAATCACACACAGTGGGAATGTCCTCACACACTAATCACACACAGTGGGAACATCCTCACACACTAATCACACACAGTGTGAAGATCCTCACACACTAAACACACACAGGGGCAACATCCTCACACACTAATCACACACAGTGTGAACATCCTCACACACTAATCACACACACGGGGAACATCCTCACACACTAATCACACACAGTGTGAACATCCTCACACACTAATCACACACAGGGGGGACATCCTCACACACTAATCACACACAGTGTGAACATCCTCACACACTAATCACACACAGTGGGAATGTCCTCACACACTAATCACACACAGTGGGAATGTCCTCACACACTAATTACACACAGTGGGAATGTCCTCACACACTAATCACACACAGTGGGAACATCCTCACACACTAATCTCACACAGTGGGAACATCCTCTCACACTAATCACACACAGTGTGAATATCGTCACACACTAATCACACACAGGGGGATCATCCTCACACACTAATCACACACAGTGTGAACATCCTCACACACTAATCTCACACAGTGTGAACATCCGCACACACGAATCACACACAGTGTGAACATCCTCACACACTAATCACACACAGTGTGAACATCCTCACACGCTAATCACACACAGTGTGAACATCCTCACACACCAATCAGACACAGTGTGAACATCCTCACACATTAATCACACACAGTGTGAACATCCTCACACACTAATCTCACACAGTGGGAATGTCCTCACACACTAATCACACACAGTGTGAACATCCTCACACACTAATCACACACAGTGTGAACATCCTCACACACGAATCTCACACAGTGTGAACATCCTCACACACTAATCACACACAGGATGATCATGCTCACACACTAATCACACACAGTGTGAACATCCTCACACACTAATCACACACAGTGTGAATGTCCTCACACACTAATCACACACAGTGTGAACATCCTCACACACTAATCACACACAGTGTGAACATCCTCACACACTAATCACACACAGTGGGAATGTCCTCACACACTAATCACACACAGGGGGAACATCCTCACACACTAATCACACACAGTGGGAGCATCCTCACACACTAATCACACACGGTGTGAACATCCTCACACACTAATCACACACAGTGTGAACATCCTCACACAATAATCACACACAGTGTGAACATCCTCACACACTAATCACACACAATGTGAACATCCTCACACACTAATCACACACAGTGTGACCACCCTCACACACTAATCACACACAGTGTGAACATCCTCACACACTAATCACACACAGTGGGAATGTCCTCACACACTAATCACACACAGTGGGAACATCCTCACACACTAATCACACACAGTGTGAACATCCTCACACACTAATCACACACAGTGTGAACATGCTCACACACTAATCGCACACAGTGTGAACATCCTCACACACTAATCACACACAGTGGGAATGTCCTCACACACTAATCACACACAGTGGGAACATCCTCACACACTAATCACACTCAGTGTGAAGATCCTCACACACTAATCACACACAGGGGGAACATCCTCACACACTAATCACACATAGTGTGAACATCCTCACACACTAATCACACACAGGGGGAACATCCTCAACACTAATTACACACAGTGTGAACATCCTCACACACTAATCACACACAGGGGGGACATCCTCACACACTAATCACACACAGTGTGAACATCCTCACACACTAATCACACACAGTGGGAACATCCTCACACACTAATCACACACAGTGTGAACATCCTCACACACTAATCACACACAGTGGGAATGTCCTCACACACTAATCACACACAGTGGGAATGTCCTCACACACTAATTACACACAGTGGGAATGTCCTCACACACTAATCACACACAGTGGGAATGTCCTCACACACTAATCTCACACAGTGGGAACATCCTCTCACACTAATCACACACAGTGTGAACATCCTCACACACTAATCACACACAGGGGGATCATCCTCACACACTAATCACACACAGTGTGAACATCCTCACACACTAATCTCACACAGTGTGAACATCTGCACACACGAATCACACACAGTGTGAACATCCTCACACACTAATCACACACAGTGGGAACATCCTCACACACTAATCACACACAGTGTGAACATCCTCACACGCTAATCACACACAGTGTGAACATCCTCACACACTAATCACACACAGTGTGAACATCCTCACACATTAATCACACACAGTGTGAACATCCTCACACACTAATCTCACACAGTGGGAATGTCCTCACACACTAATCACACACAGTGTGATCAACCTCACACACTAATCTCACACAGTGTGAACATCCTCACACACTAATCACACACAGTGTGAACATGCTCACACACTAATCACACACTGTGGGAAGGTCCTCATACACTAATCACACACAGTGTGAATGTCCTCACACGCTAATCACACACAGTGTGAACATCCTCACACACTAATTACACACAGTGTGAACGTCCTCACACACTAATCACACACAGTGTGAACATCCTCACACACTAATCACACACAGTGTGAACATCCTCACACACTAATCACACACAGTGGGAATGTCATCACACATTCATCACACACAGGGGGAACATCCTCACACACTAATCACACACAGTGTGAACATCCTCACACACTAATCACACACAGTGTGAACATCCTCACACACTAACCACACACAGTGAGAACATACTCACACACTAATCACACACAGTGTGAACATCCTCACACACTAATTACACACAGGGGGAACAGCCTGACACACTAATCACACACAGGGGGAACATCCTCACACACTAATCACACACACTGTGAACATCCTCACACACTAATCACACACAGTGGGAATGTCCTCACACACTAATCACACAGTGGGAATGTCCTCACACACTAATCACACACAGTGTGAACATCCTCACACACTAATCACACACAGGGCGAACATCCTCACACACTAATCACACACAGGGGGAACATCCTCACACACTAATCACACACAGTGGGAATGTCCTCACACACTAATCACACACAGTGGGAACATCCTCACACACTAATCACACACAGTGAGAACATCCTCACACACTAATCACACACAGTGGGAATGTCCTCACACACTAATCACACACAGTGTGACCATCCTCACACACTAATCACACACAGTGTGAACATCCTCACACACTAATCACACACAGTGTGAACATCCTCACACACTAATCACATACAGTGGGAACATCCTCACACACTAATCACACACAGTGGGAATGTCCTCACACACTAATCACACACAGTGTGAACATCCTCACACACTAATCACACACAGTGGGAATGTCCTCACACACTAATCACACACAGTGTGAACATCCTCACACACTAATCACACACAGTGTGAACATCCTCACACACTAATCACACACAGTGGGAATGTCATCACACATTAATCACACACAGGGGGAACATCCTCACACACTAATCACACACAGTGTGAACATCCTCACACACTAATCACACACAGTGTGAACATCCTCACACACTAACCACACACAGTGAGAACATACTCACACACTAATCACACACAGTGTGAACATCCTCACACACTAATCACACACAGGGGGAACATCCTCACACACTAATCACACACAGGGGGAACATCCTCACACACTAATCACACACAGTGTGAACATCCTCACACACTAATCACACACGGCGAACATCCTCACACACTAATCACACACAGGGGGAACATCCTCACACACTAATCACACACAGTGTGAACATCCTCACACACTAATCACACACAGTGGGAATATCCTCACACACTAATCACACACAGTGGGAATGTCCTCACACACTAATCACACACAGTGGGAACATCCTCACACACTAATCACACACAGTGGGAACATCCTCACACACTAATCACACACAGTGGGAATGTCCTCACACACTAATCACACACAGTGTGACCATCCTCACACACTAATCACACACAGTGTGAACATCCTCACACACTAATCACACACAGTAGGAACATCCTCACACACTAATCACACACAGTGGGAACATCCTCACACACTAATCACACACAGTGGGAATGTCCTCACACACTAATCACACACAGTGGGAATGTCCTCACACAGTAATCACACACAGTGTGAACATCCTCACACACTAATCACACAGTGTGAACATCCTCACACACTAATCACACACAGTGTGAACATCCTCACACACTAATCACACACAGTGTGAACATCCTCACACACTAATCACACACAGTGTGAACATCCTCACACACTAATCACACACAATGGGAATGTCCTCACACACTAATCACACACAGTGTGAACATCCTCACACACTAATCACACACAGTGTGAACATCCTCACACACTAATCACACACAGTGTGAACATCCACACACACTAATCACACACAGTGTGAACATCCTCACACACTAATCACACACAGTGTGAACATCCTCACACACTAATCTCACACGGTGTGAACATCCTCACACACTAATCACACACAGTGTGAACATCCTCACACACTAATCACACACAGTGTGAACACCCTCACACACTAATCACACACAGTGTGAACATACTCACACACTAATCACACACAGTGGGAACATCCTCACACACTAATCACACACAGTGGGAACATCCTCACACACTAATCACACACAGTGGGAATGTCCTCACACACTAATCACACACAGTGTGAGCATTCACACACACTAATCACACACAGTGTGAACATCCTCACACACTAATCACACACTGTGTGAACATCCTCACACACTAATCACACACAGTGTGAATGTCCTCACACACTAATCACACACAGGGGGATCATCCTCACACACTAATCACACAGGGGGAACATCCTCACACACTAATCACACACTGTGTGAACATCCTCACACACTAATCACACACAGTGTGAATGTCCTCACACACTAATCACACACAGTGGGAATGTCCTCACACACTAATCACACACAGTGGGAACATTCTCACGCACTAATCACACACAGTGTGAACATCCTCACACACTAATCTCACACAGTGGGAATGTCCTCACACACTAATAACACACAGTGTGAACATCCTCACACACTAGTCACACACAGTGTGAACATCCTCACACACTAATCACACACAGTGTGAACATCCTTACACACTAATCACACACAGTGTGAACATCCACACACACTAATCACACACAGTGTGAACATCCTCACACACTAATCACACACAGTGTGAACATCCTCACACACTAATCACACACGGTGTGAACATCCTCACACACTAATCACACACAGTGTGAACATCCTCACACACTAATCACACACAGTGGGAACATCCTCACACATTAATCACACACAGTGGGAATGTCCTCACACACTAATCACTCACAGTGGGAATGTCCTCACACACTAATCACACACAGTGTGAACATCCTAACACACTAATCACACACAGTGGGAATGTCCTCACACACTAATCACACACAGTGTGAACATTCACACACACTAATCACACACAGTGTGAACATCCTCACACACTAATCACACACAGTGTGAATGTCCTCACACACTAATCACACACAGTGGGAACATCCTCACACACTAATCACACACAGTGTGAACATCCTCACACACTAACCTCACACAGTGGGAATGTCCTCACACGCTAATAACACACAGTGTGAACATCCTCACACACTAGTCACACACAGTGTGAACATCCTCACACACTAATCACACACAGTGTGAACATCCTCACACACTAATCACACACAGTGTGAACATCCTCACACGCTAATCTCACGCAGTGGGAATGTCCTCACACACTAATCACACACAGTGTGAACATCCTCACACACTAATCACACACAGTGTGAACATCCTCACACACAAATTACACACAGTGTGAACGTCCTCACACACTAATCACACACAGTGTGAACATCCTCACACACTAATCACACACAGTGGGAATGTCCTCACACACTAATCACACACAGTGTGAACATCCTCACACACTAATCACACAGTGTGAACATCCTCACACACTAATCACACACAGTGGGAATGTCATCACACATTAATCACACACAGTGGGAATGTCCTCACACACTAATCACACACAGTGGGAACATCCTCACACACTAATCACACACAGGGGGAACATCCTCACACACTAATCACACACAGTGTGAACATCCTCACACACTAATCACACACAGTGGGAATGTCCTCACACACTAATCACACACAGTGGGAATGTCCTCACACACTAATCACACACAGTGTGTACATCCTCACACACTAATCACACACAGGGCGAACATCCTCACACACTAATCACACACAGGGGGAACATCCTCACACACTAATCACACACAGTGTGAACATCCTCACACACTAATCACACACAGTGTGAACATCCTCACACACTAATCACACACAGTGGGAATGTCCTCACACACTAATCACACACAGTGGGAACTTCGTCACACACTAATCACACACAGTGGGAACATCCTCACACACTAATCACACACAGTGTGAACTTCCTCACACACTAATCACACACAGTGGGAACATCCTCACACACTAATCACACACAGTGGGAATGTCCTCACACACTAATCACACACAGTGGGAATATCCTCACACACTAATCACACACAGTGGGAATATCCTCACACACTAATCACACACAGTGTGAACATCCTCACACACTAATCACACACAGTGGGAACATCCTCACACACTAATCACACACAGTGGGAATGTCCTCACACAATAATCACACACAGTGTGAACATCCTCACACACTAATCACACAGTGTGAACATCATCACACACTAATCACACACAGTGTGAACATCCTCACACACTAATCACACACAGTGTGAACATCCTCACACACTAATCACACACAGTGTGAACAACCTCACACACTAATCACACACAATGGGAATGTCCTCACACACTAATCACACACAGTGGGAATGTCCTCACACACTAATCACACACAGTGTGAACATCCTCACACACTAATCATACACAATGTGAACATCCGCACACACTAATCACACACAGTGTGAACATCCTAACACACTAATCACACACAGTGTGAACATCCACACACACTAATCACACACGGTGTGAACATCCTCACACACTAAACACACACAGTGTGAACATCCTCACACACTAATCACAGACAGTGTGAACATCCTCACACACTAATCACACACAGTGTGAACATACTCACACACTAATCACACACAGTGGGAACATCCTCACACACTAATCACACACAGTGGGAATGTCCTCACACACTAATCACACACAGTGGGAATGTCCTCACACACTAATCACACACAGTGGGAATGTCCTCACACACTAATCACACACAGTGTGAACATTCACACACACTAATCACACAAAGTGTGAACATCCTCACACACTAATCACACACAGTGTGAACATCCTCACACACTAATCACACACTGTGTGAACATCCTCACACACTAATCACACACAGTGTGAATTCCCTCACACACTAATCACACACAGGGGGATCATCCTCACACACTAATCACACAGGGGGAACATCCTCACACACTAATCACACACTGTGTGAACATCCTCACACACTAATCACACACAGTGTGAACGTCCTCACACACTAATCACGCACATTGGGAATGTCCTCACACACTAATCACACACAGTGGGAACATCCTCACACACTAATCACACACAGTGTGAACATCCTCACACACTAATCTCACACAGTGGGAATGCCCTCACACACTAATAACACACAGTGTGAACATCCTCACACACTAGTCACACACAGTGTGAACATCCTCACACACTAATCACACACAGTGTGAACATCCTCACACACTAATCACACACAGTGTGAACATCCTAACACACTAATCACACACAGTGTGAACATCCACACACACTAATCACACACAGTGTGAACATCCTCACACACTAATCACACACAGTGTGAACATCATCACACACTAATCACACACGGTGTGAACATCCTCACACACTAATCACACACAGTGGGAACATCCTCACACACTAATCACACACAGTGGGAATGTCCTCACACACTAATCACACACAGTGGGAATGTCCTCACACACTAATCACACACAGTGTGAACATCCTCACACACTAATCACACACAGTGGGAATGTCCTCACACACTAATCACACACAGTGTGAACATTCACACACACTAATCACACACAGTGTGAACATCCTCACACACTAATCACACACAGTGTGAATGTCCTCACACACTACTCACACACAGTGGGAATGTCCTCACACATTAATCACACACAGTGGGAACATCCTCACACACTAATCACACACAGTGTGAACATCCTCACACACTAATCTCACACAGTGGGAATGTCCTCACACACTAATAACACACAGTGTGAACATCCTCACACACTAGTCACACACAGTGTGAACATCCTCACACACTAATCACACACAGTGTGAACATTCACACACACTAATCACACACAGTGTGAACATCCTCACACACTAATCACACACAGTGTGAATGTCCTCACACACTAATCGCACACAGTGGGAACATCCTCACACACTAATCACACACAGTGTGAACATCCTCACACACTAATCTCACACAGTGGGAACATCCTCACACACTAATCACACAGTGTGAACATCCTCACACACTAATCACACACAGTGGGAATGTCATCACACATTAATCACACACAGGGGGAACATCCTCACACACTAATCACACACAGTGTGAACATCCTCACACACTAATCACACACAGTGTGAACATCCTCACACACTAACCACACACAGTGAGAACATACTCATACACTAATCACACACAGTGTGAACATCCTCACACACTAATCACACACAGGGGGAACATCCTCACACACTAATCACACACAGGGGGAACATCCTCACACACTAATCACACACAGTGGGAATGTCCTCACACACTAATCACACACAGTGGGAATGTCCTTACACACTAATCACACACAGTGTGTACATCCTCACACACTAATCACACACAGGGCGAACATCCTCACACACTAATCACACACAGTGTGAACATCCTCACACACTAATCACACACAGTGGGAATATCCTCACACACTAATCACACACAGTGGGAATGTCCTCACACACTAATCACACACAGTGGGAACTTCCTCACACACTAATCACACACAGTGGGAACATCCTCACACACTAATCACACACAGTGGGAACTTCCTCACACACTAATCACACACAGTGGGAAAATCCTCACACACTAATCACACACAGTGGGAATGTCCTCACACACTAATCACACACAGTGGGAATATCCTCACACACTAATCACACACAGTGGGAATATCCTCACACACTAATCACACACAGTGTGAACATCCTCACACACTAATCACACACAGTGGGAACATCCTCACACACTAATCACACACAGTGGGAATGTCCTCACACACTAATCACACACAGTGTGAACATCCTCACACACTAATCACACAGTGTGAACATCATCACACACTAATCACACACAGTGTGAACATCCTCACACACTAATCACACACAGTGTGAACATCCTCACACACTAATCACACACAATGGGAATGTCCTCACACACTAATCACACACAGTGGGAATGTCCTCACACACTAATCACACACAGTGTGAACATCCTCACACACTAATCACACACAATGTGAACATCCGCACACACTAATCACACACAGTGTGAACATCCTAACACACTAATCACACACAGTGTGAACATCCACACACACTACTCACACACGGTGTGAACATCCTCACACACTAATCACACACAGTGTGAACATCCTCACACACTAATCACAGACAGTGTGAACATCCTCACACACTAATCACACACAGTGTGAACATACTCACACACTGATCACACACAGTGGGAACATCCTCACACACTAATCACACACAGAGGGAATGTCCTCACACACTAATCACACACAGTGGGAATGTCCTCACACACTAATGACACACAGTGGGAATGTCCTCACACACTAATCACACACAGTGTGAACATTCACACACACTAATCACACACAGTGTGAACATCCTCACACACTAATCACACACAGTGTGAACATCCTCACACACTAATCACACACTGTGTGAACATCCTCACACACTAATCACACACAGTGTGAATGTCCTCACACACTAATCACACACAGGGGGATCATCCTCACACACTAATCACACAGGGGGAACATCCTCACACACTAATCACACACTGTGTGAACATCCTCACACACTAATCACACACAGTGTGAACGTACTTCCACACTAATCACACACATTGGGAATGTCCTCACACACTAATCACACACAGTGGGAACATCCTCACACACTAATCACACACAGTGTGAACATCCTCACACACTAATCTCACACAGTGGGAATGCCCTCACACACTAATAACACACAGTGTGAACATCCTCACACACTAGTCACACACAGTGTGAACATCCTCACACACTAATCACACACAGTGTGAACATCCTCACACACTAATCACACACAGTGTGAGCATCCTAACACACTAATCACACACAGTGTGAACATCCACACACACTAATTACACACAGTGTGAACATCCTCACACACTAATCACACACAGTGTGAACATCCTCACACACTAATCACTCACAGTGTGAACATACTCACACACTAATCACACACAGTGGGAACATCCTCACACACTAATCACACACAGTGGGAATGTCCTCACACACTAATCACACACAGTGGGAATGTCCTCACACACTAATCACACACAGTGTGAACATCCTCACACACTAATCACACACAGTGGGAATGTCCTCACACACTAATCACACACAGTGTGAACATTCACACACACTAATCACACACAGTGTGAACATCCTCACACACTAATCACACACAGTGTGAATGTCCTCACACACTAATCACACACAGTGGGAATGTCCTCACACACTAATCACACACAGTGGGAACATCCTCACACACTAATCACACACAGTGTGAACATCCTCACACACTAATCTCACACAGTGGGAATGTCCTCACACACTAATAACACACAGTGTGAACATCCTCACACACTAGTCACACACAGTGTGAACATCCTCACACACTAATCACACACAGTGTGAACATCCTCACACACTAATCACACACAGTGTGAACATCCTCACACACTAATCACACACAGTGTGAACATCCTCACACACTAATCTCACACAGTGTGAACATCCTCACACACTAATCACACACAGTGTGAACATCCTCACACACTAATCTCACACAGTGTGAACATCCTCACACACTAATCACACACAGTGTGAACATGCTCACACACTAATCACACACAGTGGGAATGTCCTCACACACTAATCACACACAGTGGGAACATCCTCAGCCACTAATCACACACAGTGTGAACATCCTCACACACTAATTACACACAGTGGGAACATCCTCAGACACTAATCACACACAGTGTGAACATCCTCACACACTAATCACACACAGTGTGACCATCCTCACACACTAATCACACACAGTGGGAATGTCCTCACTCACTAATCACACACAGTGAGAACGTCCTCACTCACTAATCACACACAGTGGGAACATCCTCACACACTAATCACACACACTGTGAACATCCTCACACACTAATCACACACAGTGGGAACATCCTCACACACTAATCACACACAGTGGGAACATCCTCAGACACTAATCACACACAGTGTGAACATCCTCACAAACTAATCACACACAGTGTGACCATCCTCACACACTAATCACACACAGTGGGAATGTCCTCACTCACTAATCACACACAGTGTGAACGTCCTCACACACTAATCACACACAGTGTGAACATCCTCACACACTAATCTCACACAGTGTGAACATCCTCACACACTAATCACACACAGTGTGAACATCCTCACACACGAATCACACACAGTGTGAACATCCTCACACACTAATCACACACAGTGTGAACATCCTCACACACTAATCTCACACAGTGTGAACATCCTCACACACTAATCACACACAGTGGGAACATCCTCACACACTAATCACACACAGTGTGAACATCCTCACACACTAATCACACACAGTGTGAACATCCTCACACACTAATCACACACAGTGTGAACATCCTCACACACTAATCACACACAGTGGGAACATGCTCACACACTAATCACACACAGTGGGAATGTCCTCACACACTAATCACACACAGTGGGAACATCCTCAGCCACTAATCACACACAGTGTGAACATCCTCACACACTAATTACACACAGTGGGAACATCCTCAGACACTAATCACACACAGTGTGAACATCCTCATACACTAATCACACACAGTGTGACCATCCTCACACACTAATCACACACAGTGGGAATGTCCTCACTCACTAATCACACACAGTGAGAACGTCCTCACTCACTAATCACACACAGTGGGAACATCCTCACACACTAATCACACACAGTGTGAACATCCTCACACACTAATCACACACAGTGGGAACATCCTCACACACTAATCACACACAGTGGGAACATCCTCAGACACTAATCACACACAGTGTGAACATCCTCACAAACTAATCACACACAGTGTGACCATCCTCACACACTAATCACACACAGTGGGAATGTCCTCACTCACTAATCACACACAGTGTGAACGTCCTCACACACTAATCACACACAGTGTGAACATCCTCACACACTAATCACACACAGTGTGAACATCCTCACACACTAATCTCACACAGTGTGAACATCCTCACACACTAATCACACACAGTGTGAACATCCTCACACACTAATCACACACAGTGTGAACATCCTCACACACTAATCACACACAGTGTGAACATCCTCACACACTAATCTCACACAGTGTGAACATCCTCACACACTAATCACACACAGTGGGAACATCCTCACACACTAATCACACACAGTGTGAACATCCTCACACACTAATCACACACAGTGTGAACATCCTCACACACTAATCACACACAGTGTGAACATGCTCACACACTAATCACACACAGTGGGAATGTCCTCACACACTAATCACACACAGTGGGAACATCCTCAGACACTAATCACACACAGTGTGAACATCCTCACATGCTAATCACACACAGTGGGAACATCCTCAGACACTAATCACACACAGTGTGAACATCCTCACACACTAATCACACACAGTGTGAACATCCTCACACACTAATCACACACAGTGTGAACATGCTCACACACTAATCACACACAGTGGGAATGTCCTCACACACTAATAACACACAGTGGGAACATCCTCAGACACTAATCACACACAGTGTGAACATCCTCACACACTAATCACACACAGTGGGAACATCCTCAGACACTAATCACACACAGTGTGAACATCCTCACACACTAATCACACACAGTGTGACCATCCTCACACTCTAATCACACACAGTGGGAATGTCCTCACTCATTAATCACACACAGTGTGAACGTCCTCACACACTAATCACACACAGTGTGAACATCCTCACACACTAATCACACACAGTGTGACCATCCTCACACACTAATCACACACAGTGGGAATGTCCTCACTCACTAATCACACACAGTGAGAACGTCCTCACTCACTAATCACACACAGTGTGAACATCCTCACAAACTAATCACACACAGTGTGACCATCCTCACACACTAATCACACACAGTGGGAATTTCCTCACTCACTAATCACACACAGTGTGAATGTCCTCACACACTAATCACATGCAGTGTGAACATCCTCACACACTAATCACACACAGTGTGAACATCCTCACACACTAATCTCACACAGTGTGAACATCCTCACACACTAATCACACACAGTGTGAACATCCTCACACACTAATCACACACAGTGTGAACATCCTCACACACTAATCTCACACAGTGTGAACATCCTCACACACTAATCACACACAGTGGGAACATCCTCACACACTAATCACACACAGTGTGAACGTCCTCCCACACTAATCACACACATTGGGAATGTCCTCACACACTAATCACACACAGTGGGAACATCCTCACACACTAATCACACACAGTGTGAACATCCTCACACACTAATCTCGAACAGTGGGAATGCCCTCACACACTAATAACACACAGTGTGAACATCCTCACACACTAGTCACACACAGTGTGAACATCCTCACACACTAATCACACACAGTGTGAACATCCTCACACACTAATCACACACAGTGTGAACATCCTAACACATTAATCACACACAGTGTGATCATCCACACACACTAATCACACACAGTGTGAACATCCTCACACACTAATCACACACAGTGTGAACATCATCACACACTAATCACACACGGTGTGAACATCCTCACACACTAATCACACACAGTGTGAACATCCTCACACACTAATCACACACAGTGTGAACATCCTCACACACTAATCACTCACAGTGTGAACATACTCACACACTAATCACACACAGTGGGAACATCCTCACACACTAATCACACACAGTGGGAATGTCCTCACACACTAATCACACACAGTGGGAATGTCCTCACACACTAATCACACACAGTGTGGACATCCTCACACACTAATCACACACAGTGGGAATGTCCTCACACACTAATCACACACAGTGTGAACATTCACACACACTAATCACACACAGTGTGAACATCCTCACACACTAATGACACACAGTGTGAATGTCCTCACACACTAATCACACACAGTGGGAATGTCCTCACACACTAATCACACACAGTGTGAACATCCTCACACACTAATCTCACACAGTGTGAACATCCTCACACACTAATCACACACAGTGGGAACATCCTCACACACTAATCACACACAGTGTGAACATCCTCACACACTAATCACACACAGTGTGAACATCCTCACACACTAATCACACACAGTGTGAACATCCTCACACACTAATCACACACAGTGTGAACATGCTCACACACTAATCACACACAGTGGGAATGTCCTCACACACTAATCACACACAGTGGGAACATCCTCAGACACTAATCACACACAGTGTGAACATCCTCACATGCTAATCACACACAGTGGGAACATCCTCAGACACTAATCACACACAGTGTGAACATCCTCACACACTAATCACACACAGTGTGAACATCCTCACACACTAATCACACACAGTGTGAACATGCTCACACACTAATCACACACAGTGGGAATGTCCTCACACACTAATCACACACAGTGGGAACATCCTCAGACACTAATCACACACAGTGTGAACATCCTCACACACTAATCACACACAGTGGGAACATCCTCAGACACTAATCACACACAGTGTGAACATCCTCACACACTAATCACACACAGTGTGAACATCCTCACACACTAATCACACACAGTGTGAACATCCTCACACACTAATCACACACAGTGTGAACATCCTCACACACTAATCTCACACAGTGTGAACAACCTCACACACTAATCACACACAGTGTGAACATCCTCACACACTAATCTCACACAGTGTGAACATCCTCACACACTAATCACACACAGTGTGAACATGCTCACACACTAATCACACACAGTGGGAATGTCCTCACACACTAATCACACACAGTGGGAACATCCTCAGCCACTAATCACACACAGTGTGAACATCCTCACACACTAATTACACACAGTGGGAACATCCTCGGACACTAATCACACACAGTGTGAACATCCTCACACACTAATCACACACAGTGTGAACATCCTCACACACTAATCACACACAGTGTGACCATCCTCACACACTAATCACACACAGTGGGAATGTCCTCACTCACTAATCACACACAGTGAGAACGTCCTCACTCACTAATCACACACAGTGGGAACATCCTCACACACTAATCACACACAGTGTGAACATCCTCACACACTAATCACACACAGTGGGAAATTCCTCACACACTAATCACACACAGTGGGAACATCCTCAGGCACTAATCACACACAGTGTGAACATCCTCACACACTAATCTCACACAGTGGGAATGTCCTCACACACTAATAACACACAGTGTGAACATCCTCACACACTAGTCACACACAGTGTGAACATCCTCACACACTAATCACACACAGTGTGAACATCCTCACACACTAATCACACACAGTGTGAACATCCTCACACACTAATCACACACAGTGTGAACATCCTCACACACTAATCTCACACAGTGTGAACATCCTCACACACTAATCACACACAGTGTGAACATCCTCACACACTAATCTCACACAGTGTGAACATCCTCACACACTAATCACACACAGTGTGAACATGCTCACACACTAATCACACACAGTGGGAATGTCCTCACACACTAATCACACACAGTGGGAACATCCTCAGCCACTAATCACACACAGTGTGAACATCCTCACACACTAATTACACACAGTGGGAACATCCTCAGACACTAATCACACACAGTGTGAACATCCTCACACACTAATCACACACAGTGTGACCATCCTCACACACTAATCACACACAGTGGGAATGTCCTCACTCACTAATCACACACAGTGAGAACGTCCTCACTCACTAATCACACACAGTGGGAACATCCTCACACACTAATCACACACAGTGTGAACATCCTCACACACTAATCACACACAGTGGGAAATTCCTCACACACTAATCACACACAGTGGGAACATCCTCAGACACTAATCACACACAGTGTGAACATCCTCACACACTAATCACACACAGTGTGAACATCCTCACACACTAATCTCACACAGTGTGAACATCCTCACACACTAATCACACACAGTGTGAACATCCTCACACACTAATCACACACAGTGTGAACATCCTCACACACTAATCACACACAGTGTGAACATCCTCACACACTAATCTCACACAGTGTGAACATCCTCACACACTAATCACACACAGTGTGAACATCCTCACACACTAATCACACACAGTGTGAACATCCTCACACACTAATCACAAACAGTGTGAACATCCTCACACACTAATCACACACAGTGTGAACATCCTCACACACTAATCACACACAGTGTGAACATGCTCACACACTAATCACACACAGTGGGAATGTCCTCACACACTAATCACACACAGTGTGAACATCCTCAGCCACTAATCACACACAGTGTGAACATCCTCACACACTAATTACACACAGTGGGAACATCCTCAGACACTAATCACACACAGTGTGAACATCCTCACACACTAATCACACACAGTGTGACCATCCTCACACACTAATCACACACAGTGGGAATGTCCTCACTCACTAATCACACACAGTGAGAACGTCCTCACTCACTAATCACACACAGTGGGAACATCCTCACACACTAATCACACACAGTGTGAACATCCTCACACACTAATCACACACAGTGGGAACATCCTCACACACTAATCACACACAGTGGGAACATCCTCAGACACTAATCACACACAGTGTGAACATCCTCACAAACTAATCACACACAGTGTGACCATCCTCACACACTAATCACACACAGTGGGAATGTCCTCACTCACTAATCACACACAGTGTGAACGTCCTCACACACTAATCACACACAGTGTGAACATCCTCACACACTAATCACACACAGTGTGAACATTCTCACACACTAATCTCACACAGTGTGAACATCCTCACACACTAATCACACACAGTGTGAACATCCTCACACACTAATCACACACAGTGTGAACATCCTCACACACTAATCTCACACAGTGGGAACATCCTCACACACTAATCACACACAGTGTGAACATCCTCACACACTAATCACACACAGTGTGAACATCCTCACACACTAATCACACACAGTGTGAACATGCTCACACACTAATCACACACAGTGGGAACATCCTCAGACACTAATCACACACAGTGTGAACATCCTCACACACTAATCACACACAGTGTGAACATCCTCACACACTAATCACACACAGTGTGAACATGCTCACACACTAATCACACACAGTGGGAATGTCCTCACACACTAATCACACACAGTGGGAACATCCTCAGACACTAATCACACACAGTGTGAACATCCTCACACACTAATCACACACAGTGGGAACATCCTCAGACACTAATCACACACAGTGTGAACATCCTCACACACTAATCACACACAGTGTGACCATCCTCACACTCTAATCACACACAGTGGGAATGTCCTCACTCATTAATCACACACAGTGTGAACATCCTCACACACTAATCACACACAGTGTGAACATCCTCACACACTAATCACACACAGTGTGAACATCCTCACACACTAATCTCACACAGTGTGAACATCCTCACACACTAATCACACACAGTGTGAACATCCTCACACACTAATCACACACAGTGTGAACATCCTCACACACTAATCACACACAGTGTGAACATCCTCACACACTAATCTCACACAGTGTGAACATCCTCACACACTAATCACACACAGTGGGAACATCCTCACACACTAATCACACACAGTGGGAATGTCCTCACACACTAATCACACACAGTGGGAACATCCTCACACACTAATCACACACAGTGGGAACATCCTCACACACTAATCACACACAGTGTGAACATGCTCACACACTAATCACACACAGTGGGAATGTCCTCACACACTAATCACACACAGTGGGAACATCCTCAGCCACTAATCACACACAGTGTGAACATCCTCACACACTAATTACACACAGTGGGAACATCCTCAGACACTAATCACACACAGTGTGAACATCCTCACACACTAATCACACACAGTGTGACCATCCTCACACACTAATCACACACAGTGGGAATGTCCTGACTCACTAATCACACACAGTGAGAACGTCCTCACTCACTAATCACACACAGTGGGAACATCCTCACACACTAATCACACACAGTGTGAACATCCTCACACACTAATCTCACACAGTGTGAACATCCTCACACACTAATCACACACAGTGTGAACATCCTCACACACTAATCACACACAGTGTGAACATCCTCACACACTAATCTCACACAGTGTGAACATCCTCACACACTAATCACACACAGTGGGAACATCCTCACACACTAATCACACACAGTGTGAACGTCCTCCCACACTAATCACACACATTGGGAATGTCCTCACACACTAATCACACACAGTGGGAACATCCTCACACACTAATCACACACAGTGTGAACATCCTCACACACTAATCTCGCACAGTGGGAATGCCCTCACACACTAATAACACACAGTGTGAACATCCTCACACACTAGTCACACACAGTGTGAACATCCTCACACACTAATCACACACAGTGTGAACATCCTCACACACTAATCACACACAGTGTGAACATCATCACACACTAATCACACACGGTGTGAACATCCTCACACACTAATCACACACAGTGTGAACATCCTCACACACTAATCACACACAGTGTGAACATCCTCACACACTAATCACTCACAGTGTGAACATACTCACACACTAATCACACACAGTGTGAACATCCTCACACACTAATCACACACAGTGGGAATGTCCTCACACACTAATCACACACAGTGGGAATGTCCTCACACACTAATCACACACAGTGTGAACATCCTCACACACTAATCACACTCAGTGGGAATGTCCTCACACACTAATCACACACAGTGTGAACATTCACACACACTAATCACACACAGTGTGAACATTCACACACACTAATCACACACAGTGTGAACATCCTCACACACTAATGACACACAGTGTGAATGTCCTCACACACTAATCACACACAGTGGGAATGTCCTCACACACTAATCACACACAGTGGGAACATCCTCACACACTAATCACACACAGTGTGAACATCCTCACACACTAATCTCACACAGTGGGAATGTCCTCACACACTAATAACACACAGTGTGAACATCCTCACACACTAGTCACACACAGTGTGAACATCCTCACACACTAATCACACACAGTGTGAACATCCTCACACACTAATCACACACAGTGTGAACATCCTCACACACTAATCACACACAGTGTGAACAACCTCACACACTAATCACACACAGTGTGAACATCCTCACACACTAATCTCACACAGTGTGAACATCCTCACACACTAATCACACACAGTGTGAACATGCTCACACACTAATCACACACAGTGGGAATGTCCTCACACACTAATCACACACAGTGGGAACATCCTCAGCCACTAATCACACACAGTGTGAACATCCTCACACACTAATTACACACAGTGGGAACATCCTCGGACACTAATCACACACAGTGTGAACATCCTCACACACTAATCACACACAGTGTGACCATCCTCACACACTAATCACACACAGTCGGAATGTCCTCACTCACTAATCACACACAGTGAGAACGTCCTCACTCACTAATCACACACAGTGGGAACATCCTCACACACTAATCACACACAGTGTGAACATCCTCACACACTAATCACACACAGTGGGAAATTCCTCACACACTAATCACACACAGTGGGAACATCCTCAGACACTAATCACACACAGTGTGAACATCCTCACACACTAATCTCACACAGTGGGAATGTCCTCACACACTAATAACACACAGTGTGAACATCCTCACACACTAGTCACACACAGTGTGAACATCCTCACACACTAATCACACACAGTGTGAACATCCTCACACACTAATCACACACAGTGTGAACATCCTCACACACTAATCACACACAGTGTGAACATCCTCACACACTAATCTCACACAGTGTGAACATCCTCACACACTAATCACACACAGTGTGAACATGCTCACACACTAATCACACACAGTGGGAATGTCCTCACACACTAATTACACACAGTGGGAACATCCTCAGACACTAATCACACACAGTGTGAACATCCTCACACACTAATCACACACAGTGTGACCATCCTCACACACTAATCACACACAGTGGGAATGTCCTCACTCACTAATCACACACAGTGAGAACGTCCTCACTCACTAATCACACACAGTGGGAACATCCTCACACACTAATCACACACAGTGTGAACATCCTCACACACTAATCACACACAGTGGGAAATTCCTCACACACTAATCACACACAGTGGGAACATCCTCAGACACTAATCACACACAGTGTGAACATCCTCACAAACTAATCACACACAGTGTGACCATCCTCACACACTAATCACACACAGTGGGAATGTCCTCACTCACTAATCACACACAGTGTGAACGTCCTCACACACTAATCACACACAGTGTGAACATCCTCACACACTAATCACACACAGTGTGAACATCCTCACACACTAATCTCACACAGTGTGAACATCCTCACACACTAATCACACACAGTGTGAACATCCTCACACACTAATCACACACAGTGTGAACATCCTCACACACTAATCACACACAGTGTGAACATGCTCACACACTAATCACACACAGTGGGAATGTCCTCACACACTAATCACACACAGTGGGAACATCCTCAGACACTAATCACACACAGTGTGAACATCCTCACACACTAATCACACACAGTGGGAACATCCTCAGACACTAATCACACACAGTGTGAACATCCTCACACACTAATCACACACAGTGTGACCATCCTCACACTCTAATCACACACAGTGGGAATGTCCTCACTCATTAATCACACACAGTGTGAACGTCCTCACACACTAATCACACACAGTGTGAACATCCTCACACACTAATCACACACAGTGTGAACATCCTCACACACTAATCTCACACAGTGTGAACATCCTCACACACTAATCACACACAGTGTGAACATCCTCACACACTAATCACACACAGTGTGAACATCCTCACACACTAATCACACACAGTGTGAACATCCTCACACACTAATCTCACACAGTGTGAACATCCTCACACACTAATCACACACAGTGGGAACATCCTCACACACTAATCACACACAGTGGGAATGTCCTCACACACGAATCACACACAGTGGGAACATCCTCACACACTAATCACACACAGTGGGAACATCCTCACACACTAATCACACACAGTGTGAACATGCTCACACACTAATCACACACAGTGGGAATGTCCTCACACACTAATCACACACAGTGGGAACATCCTCAGCCACTAATCACACACAGTGTGAACATCCTCACACACTAATTACACACAGTGGGAACATCCTCAGACACTAATCACACACAGTGTGAACATCCTCACACACTAATCACACACAGTGTGACCATCCTCACACACTAATCACACACAGTGGGAATGTCCTCACTCACTAATCACACACAGTGAGAACGTCCTCACTCACTAATCACACACAGTGGGAACATCCTCACACACTAATCACACACAGTGTGAACATCCTCACACACTAATCACACACAGTGGGAACATCCTCACACACTAATCACACACAGTGGGAACATCCTCAGACACTAATCACACACAGTGTGAACATCCTCACAAACTAATCACACACAGTGTGACCATCCTCACACACTAATCACACACAGTGGGAATGTCCTCACTCACTAATCACACACAGTGTGAACGTCCTCACACACTAATCACACACAGTGTGAACATCCTCACACACTAATCACACACAGTGTGAACATCCTCACACACTAATCTCACACAGTGTGAACATCCTCACACACTAATCACACACAGTGGGAACATCCTCACACACTAATCACACACAGTGTGAACATCCTCACTCACTAATCACACACAGTGTGAACATCCTCACACACTAATCACACACAGTGTGAACATCCTCACACACTAATCACACACAGTGTGAACATGCTCACACACTAATCACACACAGTGGGAATGTCCTCACACACTAATCGCACACAGTGGGAACATCCTCAGACACTAATCACACACAGTGTGAACATCCTCACATGCTAATCACACACAGTGGGAACATCCTCAGACACTAATCACACACAGTGTGAACATCCTCACACACTAATCACACACAGTGTGAACATGCTCACACACTAATCACACACAGTGGGAATGTCCTCACACACTAATCACACACAGTGGGAACATCCTCACACACTAATCACACACAGTGTGAACATCCTCACACACTAATCACACACAGTGGGAACATCCTCAGACACTAATCACACACAGTGTGAACATCCTCACACACTAATCACACACAGTGTGACCATCCTCACACTCTAATCACACACAGTGGGAATGTCCTCACTCATTAATCACACACAGTGTGAACGTCCTCACACACTAATCACACACAGTGTGAACATCCTCACACACTAATCACACACAGTGTGAACATCCTCACACACTAATCTCACACAGTGTGAACATCCTCACACACTAATCACACACAGTGTGAACATCCTCACACACTAATCACACACTGTGTGAACATCCTCACACACTAATCACACACAGTGTGAACATCCTCACACACTAATCTCAGACAGTGTGAACATCCTCACACACTAATCACACACAGTGGGAACATCCTCACACACTAATCACACACAGTGGGAATGTCCTCACATACTAATCACACACAGTGGGAACATCCTCACACACTAATCACACACAGTGGGAACATCCTCACACACTAATCACACACAGTGGGAACATCCTCACACACTAATCACACACAGTGGGAACATCCTCACACACTAATCACACACAGTGGGAATGTCCTCACACACTAATCACACACAGTGGGAATGTCCTCACACACTAATCACACACCGTGTGAACATCCTCACACACTAAACATACACAGTGTGACCATCCTCACACACTAATCACACACAGTGTGAACATCCTCACACACTAATCACACACAGTGTGAACATCCTCACACACTAATCATACACAGTGTGAACATCCTCACACACTAATCACACACGGTGTGAACATCCTCACACACTAATCACACACAGTGGTAATGTCCTCACACACTAATCACACACAGTGTGACCATCCTCACACACTAATCACACACAGTGTGAACATCCTCACACACTAATCACACACAGTGTGAACATCCTCACACACTAATCACACACAGTGTGAACATCCTCACACTCTAATCACACACAGTGGGAACATCCTCACACACTAATCACACACAGTGTGAACATCCTCACACACTAATCTCACACAGCGTGAACATCCTCACACACTAATCACACACAGTGTGAACATCCTCACACACTAATCTCACACAGTGTGAACATCCTCACACACTAATCACACACAGTGTGAACATCCTCACACTCTAATCACACACAGTGGGAACATCCTCACACACTAATCACACACAGTGTGAACATCCTCACACTCTAATCACACACAGTGGGAACATCCTCACACACTAATCACACACAGTGGGAATGTCCTCACACACTAATCACACACAGTGGGAACATCCTCACATACTAATCACACACAGTGGGAACATCCTCACACACTAATCACACACAGTGGGAATGTCCTCACACACTAATCACACACAGTGGGAATGTCCTCACACACTAATCACACACAGTGTGAACACCCTCACACACTAAACATACACAGTGTGACCATCCTTACACACTAATCACACACAGTGTGAACATCCTCACACACTAATCACACACAGTGTGAACATCCTCACACACTAATCATACACAGTGTGAACATCCTCACACACTAATCACACACGGTGTGAACATCCTCACACACTAATCACACACAATGGGAATGTCCTCACACACTAATCACACACAGTGTGACCATCCTCACACACTAATCACACACAGTGTGAACATCCTCACACACTAATCACACACAGTGTGAACATCCTCACACACTAATCACACACGGTGTGAACATCCTCACACACTAATCACACACGGTGTGAACATCCTCACACACAAATCACACACAGTGTGAACATCCTCACACACTAATCACACACAGTGGGAATGTCCTCACACACTAATCACACACAGTGGGAATGTCCTCACACACTAATCACACACAGTGTGAACATTCACACACACTAATCACACACAGTGTGAACATCCTCACACACTAATCACACACAGTGTGAACATCCTCACACACTAATCACACACAGTGTGAACATCCTCACACACTAATCACACGCAGTGTGAATGTCCTCACACACTAATCACACACAGGGGGATCATCCTCACACACTAATCACACAGGGGGAACATCCTCACACACTAATCACACACAGTGTGAACATCCTCACACACTAATCACACACAGTGAGAATGTCCTCACACACTAATCACACACAGTGTGAACATCCTCACACACTAATCACACACAGTGTGAACATCTTCACACACGAATCTCACACAGTGGTAATGTCCTCACACACTAATCACACACAGTGTGAACATCCTCACACACTAATCACACACAGTGTGAACATCCTCACACACTAATCACACACAGTGTGAACATCCTCACACACTAATCACACACAGTGTGAACATCCTCACACACTAATCTCACACAGTGTGAACATCCTCACACAATAATCACACACAGTGTGAACATCCTCACACACTAATCTCACACAGTGTGAACATCCTCACACACTAATCACACACAGTGTGAACATGCTCACACACAAATCACACACAGTGGGAATGTCCTCACGCACTAATCACACACAGTGTGAACATCCTCACACACTAATCACACACAGTGTGAACATCCTCACACACTAATCACACACAGTGTGACCATCCTCACACACTAATCACACACAGTGTGACCATCCTCACACACTAATCACACACAGTGGGAACATCCTCACACACTAATCACACACAGTGTGAACATCCTCACACAATAATCACACACAGTGTGAACATCCTCACACACTAATCACACACAGTGGGAACATCCTCACGCACTAATCACACACAGTGTGAACACCCTCACACACTAATCACACACAGTGTGAACATCCTCACACACTAATCACACACAGTGTGACCATCCTCACACACTAATCACACACAGTGTGACCATCCTCACACACTAATCACACACAGTGGGAACATCCTCACACACTAATCACACACAGTGTGAACATCCTCACACACTAATCACACACAGTGGGAATGTCCTCACACACTAATCACACACAGTGGGAACATCCTCACACACTAATCACACACAGTGGGAATGTCCTCACACACTAATCACACACAGTGGGAACATCCTCACACACTAATCACACACAGTGGGAACATCCTCACACACTAATCACACACAGTGGGAACATCCTCACACACTAATCACACACAGTGGGAACGCCCTCACACACTAATCACACACAGTGTGAAAATCCTCACACACGAATCACACACAGTGTGAATGTCCTCACACACTAATCACACACAGTGGGAATGTCCTCACACACTAATCACACACAGTGGGAACATCCTCACACACTAATCATACACAGTGGGAATGTCCTCACACACTAATCACACACAGTGTGAACATCCTCACACACTAATCACACACAATGGGAATGCCCTCATACACTAATCACACACAGTGGGAATGTCCTCACACACTAATCACACACAGTGGGAATGTCCTCTCACACTAACCACACACAGTGGGAACATCCTCACACACTAATCACACACAGTGTGAACATCCTCACACACTAATCACACACAGTGTGAACATCCTCACACACTAATCTCACAGTGTGAACATCCTCACACACTAATCACACACAGTGTGAACATGCTCACACACTAATCACACACAGTGGGAATGTCCTCACGCACTAATCACACACAGTGTGAACATCCTCACACACTAATCACACACAGTGTGAACATCCTCACACACTAATCACACACAGTGTGACCATCCTCACACACTAATCACACACAGTGTGACCATCCTCACACACTAATCACACACAGTGGGAACATCCTCACACACTAATCACACACAGTGTGAACATCCTCACACAATAATCACACACAGTGTGAACATCCTCACACACTAATCACACACAGTGGGAACAGCCTCACGCACTAATCACACACAGTGTGAACACCCTCACACACTAATCACACACAGTGTGAACATCCTCACACACTAATCACACACAGTGTGACCATCCTCACACACTAATCACACACAGTGTGACCATCCTCACACACTAATCACACACAGTGGGAACATCCTCACACACTAATCACACACAGTGTGAACATCCTCACACACTAATCACACACAGTGGGAATGTCCTCACACACTAATCACACACAGTGGGAACATCCTCACACACTAATCACACACAGTGGGAATGTCCTCACACACTAATCACACACAGTGTGAACATCCTCACACACTAATCACACACAGTGTGAACATCTTCACACACTAATCTCACACAGTGGTAATGTCCTCACACACTAATCACACACAGTGTGAACATCCTCACACACTAGTCACACACAGTGTGAACATCCTCACACACTAATCACACACAGTGTGAACAGCCTCACACACTAATCACACACAGTGTGAACATCCTCACACACTAATCACACACAGTGTGAACATCCTCACACACTAATCTCACACAGTGTGAACATCCTCACACAATAATCACACACAGTGTGAACATCCTCACACACTAATCTCACACAGTGTGAACATCCTCACACACTAATCACACACAGTGTGAACATGCTCACACACTAATCACACACAGTGGGAATGTCCTCACGCACTAATCACACACAGTGTGAACATCCTCACACACTAATCACACACAGTGTGACCATCCTCACACACTAATCACACACAGTGGGAACATCCTCACACACTAATCACACACAGTGGGAACATCCTCACACACTAATCACACACAGTGTGAACATCCTCACACAATAATCACACACAGTGTGAACATCCTCACACACTAATCACACACAGTGGGAACATCCTCACGCACTAATCACACACAGTGTGAACACCCTCACACACTAATCACACACAGTGTGAACATCCTCACACACTAATCACACACAGTGTGACCATCCTCACACACTAATCACACACAGTGTGACCATCCTCACACACTAATCACACACAGTGGGAACATCCTCACACACTAATCACACACAGTGTGAACATCCTCACACACTAATCACACACAGTGGGAATGTCCTCACACACTAATCACACACAGTGGGAACATCCTCACACACTAATCACACACAGTGGGAATGTCCTCACACACTAATCACACACAGTGGGAACATCCTCACACACTAATCACACACAGTGGGAACATCCTCACACACTAATCACACACAGTGTGAACATGCTCACACACTAATCACACACAGTGGGAATGTCCTCACACACTAATCGCACACAGTGGGAACATCCTCAGACACTAATCACACACAGTGTGAACATCCTCACATGCTAATCACACACAGTGGGAACATCCTCAGACACTAATCACACACAGTGTGAACATCCTCACACACTAATCACACACAGTGTGAACATGCTCACACACTAATCACACACAGTGTGAACATCCTCACACACTAATCACACACAGTGTGAACATCCTCACACACTAATCTCACACAGTGTGAACATCCTCACACACTAATCACACACAGTGTGAACATCCTCACACACTAATCACACACAGTGTGAACATCCTCACACACTAATCTCACACAGTGTGAACATCCTCACACACTAATCACACACAGTGGGAACATCCTCACACACTAATCACACACAGTGGGAATGTCCTCACACACTAATCACACACAGTGGGAACATCCTCACACACTAATCACACACAGTGGGAACATCCTCACACACTAATCACACACAGTGGGAATGTCCTCACACACTAATCACACACAGTGGGAATGTCCTCACACACTAATCACACACCGTGTGAACATCCTCACGCACTAAACATACACAGTGTGACCATCCTCACACACTAATCACACACAGTGTGAACATCCTCACACACTAATCACACACAGTGTGAACATCCTCACACACTAATCATACACAGTGTGAACATCCTCACACACTAATCACACACGGTGCGAACATCCTCACACACTAATCACACACAGTGGGAATGTCCTCACACACTAATCACACACAGTGTGACCATCCTCACACACTAATCACACACAGTGTGAACATCCTCACACACTAATCACACACAGTGTGAACATCCTCACACACTAATCACACACAGTGTGAACATCCTCACACTCTAATCGCACACAGTGGGAACATCCTCACACACTAATCACACACAGTGTGAACATCCTCACACACTAATCTCACACAGCGTGAACATCCTCACACACTAATCACACACAGTGGGAACATCCTCACACACTAATCACACACAGTGGGAATGTCCTCACACACTAATCACACACAGTGGGAACATCCTCACATACTAATCACACACAGTGGGAACATCCTCACACACTAATCACACACAGTGGGAATGTCCTCACACACTAATCACACACAGTGGGAATGTCCTCACACACTAATCACACACAGTGTGAACACCCTCACACACTAAACATACACAGTGTGACCATCCTCACACACTAATCACACACAGTGTGAACATCCTCACACACTAATCACACACAGTGTGAACATCCTCACACACTAATCATACACAGTGTGAACATCCTCACACACTAATCACACACGGTGTGAACATCCTCACACACTAATCACACACAATGGGAATGTCCTCACACACTAATCACACACAGTGTGACCATCCTCACACACTAATCACACACAGTGTGAACATCCTCACACACTAATCACACACAGTGTGAACATCCTCACACACTAATCACACACGGTGTGAACATCCTCACACACTAATCACACACGGTGTGAACTTCCTCACACACAAATCACACACAGTGTGAACATCCTCACACACTAATCACACACAGTGGGAATGTCCTCACACACTAATCACACACAGTGGGAATGTCCTCACACACTAATCACACACAGTGTGAACATTCACACACACTAATCACACACAGTGTGAACATCCTCACACACTAATCACACACAGTGTGAACATCCTCACACACTAATCACACACTGTGTGAACATCCTCACACACTAATCACACGCAGTGTGAATGTCCTCACACACTAATCACACACAGGGGGATCATCCTCACACACTAATCACACAGGGGGAACATCCTCACACACTAATCACACACAATGTGAACATCCTCACACACTAATCACACACAGTGAGAATGTCCTCACACACTAATCACACACAGTGTGAACATCCTCACACACTAATCACACACAGTGTGAACATCTTCACACACTAATCTCACACAGTGGTAATGTCCTCACACACTAATCACACACAGTGTGAACATCCTCACACACTAGTCACACACAGTGTGAACATCCTCACACACTAATCACACACAGTGTGAACATCCTCACACACTAATCACACACAGTGTGAACATCCTCACACACTAATCACACACAGTGTGAACATCCTCACACACTAATCTCACACAGTGTGAACATCCTCACACAATAATCACACACAGTGTGAACATCCTCACACACTAATCTCACACAGTGTGAACATCCTCACACACTAATCACACACAGTGTGAACATGCTCACACACTAATCACACACAGTGGGAATGTCCTCACGCACTAATCACACACAGTGTGAACATCCTCACACACTAATCACACACAGTGTGAACATCCTCACACACTAATCACACACAGTGTGACCATCCTCACACACTAATCACACACAGTGTGACCATCCTCACACACTAATCACACACAGTGGGAACATCCTCACACACTAATCACACACAGTGTGAACATCCTCACACAATAATCACACACAGTGTGAACATCCTCACACACTAATCACACACAGTGGGAACATCCTCACGCACTAATCACACACAGTGTGAACACCCTCACACACTAATCACACACAGTGTGAACATCCTCACACACTAATCACACACAGTGTGACCATCCTCACACACTAATCACACACAGTGTGACCATCCTCACACACTAATCACACACAGTGGGAACATCCTCACACACTAATCACACACAGTGTGAACATCCTCACACACTAATCACACACAGTGGGAATGTCCTCACACACTAATCACACACAGTGGGAACATCCTCACACACTAATCACACACAGTGGGAATGTCCTCACACACTAATCACACACAGTGGGAACATCCTCACACACTAATCACACACAGTGGGAACATCCTCACACACTAATCACACACAGTGGGAACATCCTCACACACTAATCACACACAGTGGGAACGCCCTCACACACTAATCACACACAGTGTGAAAATCCTCACACACGAATCACACACAGTGTGAATGTCCTCACACACTAATCACACACAGTGGGAATGTCCTCACACACTAATCACACACAGTGGGAACATCCACACACACTAATCATACACAGTGGGAATGTCCTCACACACTAATCACACACAGTGTGAACATCCTCACACACTAATCACACACAATGGGAATGCCCTCATACACTAATCACACACAGTGGGAATGTCCTCACACACTAATCACACACAGTGGGAATGTCCTCTCACACTAACCACACACAGTGGGAACATCCTCACACACTAATCACACACAGTGTGAACATCCTCACACACTAATCACACACAGTGTGAACATCCTCACACACTAATCTCACAGTGTGAACATCCTCACACACTAATCACACACAGTGTGAACATGCTCACACACTAATCACACACAGTGGGAATGTCCTCACGCACTAATCACACACAGTGTGAACATCCTCACACACTAATCACACACAGTGTGAACATCCTCACACACTAATCACACACAGTGTGACCATCCTCACACACTAATCACACACAGTGGGAACATCCTCACACACTAATCACACACAGTGTGAACATCCTCACACAATAATCACACACAGTGTGAACATCCTCACACACTAATCACACACAGTGGGAACATCCTCACGCACTAATCACACACAGTGTGAACACCCTCACACACTAATCACACACAGTGTGAACATCCTCACACACTAATCACACACAGTGTGACCATCCTCACACACTAATCACACACAGTGTGACCATCCTCACACACAAATCACACACAGTGGGAACATCCTCACACACTAATCACACACAGTGTGAACATCCTCACACACTAATCACACACAGTGGGAATGTCCTCACACACTAATCACACACAGTGGGAACATCCTCACACACTAATCACACACAGTGGGAATGTCCTCACACACTAATCACACACAGTGTGAACATCCTCACACACTAATCACACACAGTGTGAACATCTTCACACACTAATCTCACACAGTGGTAATGTCCTCACACACTAATCACACACAGTGTGAACATCCTCACACACTAGTCACACACAGTGTGAACATCCTCACACACTAATCACACACAGTGTGAACAGCCTCACACACTAATCACACACAGTGTGAACATCCTCACACACTAATCACACACAGTGTGAACATCCTCACACACTAATCTCACACAGTGTGAACATCCTCACACAATAATCACACACAGTGTGAACATCCTCACACACTAATCTCACACAGTGTGAACATCCTCACACACTAATCACACACAGTGTGAACATGCTCACACACTAATCACACACAGTGGGAATGTCCTCACGCACTAATCACACACAGTGTGAACATCCTCACACACTAATCACACACAGTGTGACCATCCTCACACACTAATCACACACAGTGGGAACATCCTCACACACTAATCACACACAGTGGGAACATCCTCACACACTAATCACACACAGTGTGAACATCCTCACACAATAATCACACACAGTGTGAACATCCTCACACACTAATCACACACAGTGGGAACATCCTCACGCACTAATCACACACAGTGTGAACACCCTCACACACTAATCACACACAGTGTGAACATCCTCACACACTAATCACACACAGTGTGACCATCCTCACACACTAATCACACACAGTGGGAACATCCTCACACACTAATCACACACAGTGTGAACATCCTCACACACTAATCACACACAGTGGGAATGTCCTCACACACTAATCACACACAGTGGGAACATCCTCACACACTAATCACACACAGTGGGAATGTCCTCACACACTAATCACACACAGTGGGAACATCCTCACACACTAATCACACACAGTGGGAACATCCTCACACACTAATCACACACAGTGGGTACGCCCTCACACACTAATCACACACAGTGTAAAAATCCTCACACACGAATCACACACAGTGTGAATGTCCTCACACACTAATCACACACAGTGGGAACATCCTCACACACTAATCATACACAGTGGGAATGTCCTCACACACTAATCACACACAGTGTGAACATCCTCACACACTAATCACACACAATGGGAATGCCCTCATACACTAATCACACACAGTGGGAATGTCCTCACACACTAATCACACACAGTGGGAATGTCCTCACACACTAATCACACACAGTGGGAATGTCCTCACACACTAATCACACACAGTGTGAACATCCTCACACACTAATCACACACAGTGGGAATGTCCTCACACACTAATCACACACAGTGTGAACATCCTCTCACACTAACCACACACAGTGGGAACATCCTCACACACTAATCACACACAGTGTGAACATCCTCACACACTAATCACACACAGTGTGAACATCCTCACACACTAATCTCACACAGTGTGAACATCCTCACACACTAATCACACACAGTGTGAACATGCTCACACACTAATCACACACAGTGGGAATGTCCTCTCGCACTAATCACACACAGTGTGAACATCCTCACACACTAATCACACACAGTGTGAACATCCTCACACACTAATCACACACAGTGTGACCATCCTCACACACTAATCACACACAGTGTGACCATCCTCACACACTAATCACACACAGTGGGAACATCCTCACACACTAATCACACACAGTGTGAACATCCTCACACAATAATCACACACAGTGTGAACATCCTCACACACTAATCACACACAGTGGGAACATCCTCACGCACTAATCACACACAGTGTGAACACCCTCACACACTAATCACACACAGTGTGAACATCCTCACACACTAATCACACACAGTGTGACCATCCTCACACACTAATCACACACAGTGTGACCATCCTCACACACTAATCACACACAGTGGGAACATCCTCACACACTAATCACACACAGTGTGAACATCCTCACACACTAATCACACACAGTGGGAATGTCCTCACACACTAATCACACACAGTGGGAACATCCTCACACACTAATCACACACAGTGGGAATGTCCTCACACACTAATCACACACAGTGGGAACATCCTCACACACTAATCACACACAGTGGGAACATCCTCACACACTAATCACACACAGTGGGAACATCCTCACACACTAATCACACACAGTGGGAACGCCCTCACACACTAATCACACACAGTGTGAAAATCCTCACACACGAATCACACACAGTGTGAATGTCCTCACACACTAATCACACACAGTGGGAACATCCTCACACACTAATCATACACAGTGGGAATGTCCTCACACACTAATCACACACAGTGTGAACATCCTCACACACTAATCACACACAGTGTGAACATCCTCACACACTATTCACACACAGTGGGAACATCCTCACACACTAATCACACACAGTGGGAATGTCCTCACACACTAATCACACACAGTGTGAACATCCTCACACACTAATCACACACAGTGGGAATGTCCTCACACACTAATCACACACAGTGTGAACATCCTCTCACACTAACCACACACAGTGGGAACATCCTCACACACTAATCACACACAGTGTGAACATCCTCACACACTAATCACACACAGTGTGAATGTCCTCACACACTAACCACACACAGTGTGAACATCCTCACACACTAATCACACACAGTGGGAACGCCCTCACACACTAATCACACACAGTGGGAATGTCCTCAAACTCTAATCACACACAGTGGGAATGTCCTCACACACTAATCACACACAGTGTGAACATCCTCACACACTAATCACACACAGTGAGAATGTCCTCACACACTAATCACACACAGTGTGAACATCCTCACACACTAATCACACACAGTGTGAACATCTTCACACACTAATCTCACACAGTGGTAATGTCCTCACACACTAATCACACACAGTGTGAACATCCTCACACACTAGTCACACACAGTGTGAACATCCTCACACACTAATCACACACAGTGTGAACATCCTCACACACTAATCACACACAGTGTGAACATCCTCACACACTAATCACACACAGTGTGAACATCCTCACACACTAATCTCACACAGTGTGAACATCCTCACACAATAATCACACACAGTGTGAACATCCTCACACACTAATCTCACACAGTGTGAACATCCTCACACACTAATCACACACAGTGTGAACATGCTCACACACTAATCACACACAGTGGGAATGTCCTCACGCACTAATCACACACAGTGTGAACATCCTCACACACTAATCACACACAGTGTGAACATCCTCACACACTAATCACACACAGTGTGACCATCCTCACACACTAATCACACACAGTGTGACCATCCTCACACACTAATCACACACAGTGGGAACATCCTCACACACTAATCACACACAGTGTGAACATCCTCACACAATAATCACACACAGTGTGAACATCCTCACACACTAATCACACACAGTGGGAACATCCTCACGCACTAATCACACACAGTGTGAACACCCTCACACACTAATCACACACAGTGTGAACATCCTCACACACTAATCACACACAGTGTGACCATCCTCACACACTAATCACACACAGTGTGACCATCCTCACACACTAATCACACACAGTGGGAACATCCTCACACACTAATCACACACAGTGTGAACATCCTCACACACTAATCACACACAGTGGGAATGTCCTCACACACTAATCACACACAGTGGGAACATCCTCACACACTAATCACACACAGTGGGAATGTCCTCACACACTAATCACACACAGTGGGAACATCCTCACACACTAATCACACACAGTGGGAACATCCTCACACACTAATCACACACAGTGGGAACATCCTCACACACTAATCACACACAGTGGGAACGCCCTCACACACTAATCACACACAGTGTGAAAATCCTCACACACGAATCACACACAGTGTGAATGTCCTCACACACTAATCACACACAGTGGGAATGTCCTCACACACTAATCACACACAGTGGGAACATCCTCACACACTAATCATACACAGTGGGAATGTCCTCACACACTAATCACACACAGTGTGAACATCCTCACACACTAATCACACACAATGGGAATGCCCTCATACACTAATCACACACAGTGGGAATGTCCTCACACACTAATCACACACAGTGGGAATGTCCTCTCACACTAACCACACACAGTGGGGACATCCTCACACACTAATCACACACAGTGTGAACATCCTCACACACTAATCACACACAGTGTGAACATCCTCACACACTAATCTCACAGTGTGAACATCCTCACACACTAATCACACACAGTGTGAACATGCTCACACACTAATCACACACAGTGGGAATGTCCTCACGCACTAATCACACACAGTGTGAACATCCTCACACACTAATCACACACAGTGTGAACATCCTCACACACTAATCACACACAGTGTGACCATCCTCACACACTAATCACACACAGTGTGACCATCCTCACACACTAATCACACACAGTGGGAACATCCTCACACACTAATCACACACAGTGTGAACATCCTCACACAATAATCACACACAGTGTGAACATCCTCACACACTAATCACACACAGTGGGAACATCCTCACGCACTAATCACACACAGTGTGAACACCCTCACACACTAATCACACACAGTGTGAACATCCTCACACACTAATCACACACAGTGTGACCATCCTCACACACTAATCACACACAGTGTGACCATCCTCACACACAAATCACACACAGTGGGAACATCCTCACACACTAATCACACACAGTGTGAACATCCTCACACACTAATCACACACAGTGGGAATGTCCTCACACACTAATCACACACAGTGGGAACATCCTCACACACTAATCACACACAGTGGGAATGTCCTCACACACTAATCACACACAGTGTGAACATCCTCACACACTAATCACACACAGTGTGAACATCTTCACACACTAATCTCACACAGTGGTAATGTCCTCACACACTAATCACACACAGTGTGAACATCCTCACACACTAGTCACACACAGTGTGAACATCCTCACACACTAATCACACACAGTGTGAACAGCCTCACACACTAATCACACACAGTGTGAACATCCTCACACACTAATCACACACAGTGTGAACATCCTCACACACTAATCTCACACAGTGTGAACATCCTCACACAATAATCACACACAGTGTGAACATCCTCACACACTAATCTCACACAGTGTGAACATCCTCACACACTAATCACACACAGTGTGAACATGCTCACACACTAATCACACACAGTGGGAATGTCCTCACGCACTAATCACACACAGTGTGAACATCCTCACACACTAATCACACACAGTGTGACCATCCTCACACACTAATCACACACAGTGGGAACATCCTCACACACTAATCACACACAGTGGGAACATCCTCACACACTAATCACACACAGTGTGAACATCCTCACACAATAATCACACACAGTGTGAACATCCTCACACACTAATCACACACAGTGGGAACATCCTCACGCACTAATCACACACAGTGTGAACACCCTCACACACTAATCACACACAGTGTGAACATCCTCACACACTAATCACACACAGTGTGACCATCCTCACACACTAATCACACACAGTGGGAACATCCTCACACACTAATCACACACAGTGTGAACATCCTCACACACTAATCACACACAGTGGGAATGTCCTCACACACTAATCACACACAGTGGGAACATCCTCACACACTAATCACACACAGTGGGAATGTCCTCACACACTAATCACACACAGTGGGAACATCCTCACACACTAATCACACACAGTGGGAACATCCTCACACACTAATCACACACAGTGGGTACGCCCTCACACACTAATCACACACAGTGTAAAAATCCTCACACACGAATCACACACAGTGTGAATGTCCTCACACACTAATCACACACAGTGGGAACATCCTCACACACTAATCATACACAGTGGGAATGTCCTCACACACTAATCACACACAGTGTGAACATCCTCACACACTAATCACACACAATGGGAATGCCCTCATACACTAATCACACACAGTGGGAATGTCCTCACACACTAATCACACACAGTGGGAATGTCCTCACACACTAATCACACACAGTGGGAATGTCCTCACACACTAATCACACACAGTGTGAACATCCTCACACACTAATCACACACAGTGGGAATGTCCTCACACACTAATCACACACAGTGTGAACATCCTCTCACACTAACCACACACAGTGGGAACATCCTCACACACTAATCACACACAGTGTGAACATCCTCACACACTAATCACACACAGTGTGAACATCCTCACACACTAATCTCACACAGTGTGAACATCCTCACACACTAATCACACACAGTGTGAACATGCTCACACACTAATCACACACAGTGGGAATGTCCTCACGCACTAATCACACACAGTGTGAACATCCTCACACACTAATCACACACAGTGTGAACATCCTCACACACTAATCACACACAGTGTGACCATCCTCACACACTAATCACACACAGTGTGACCATCCTCACACACTAATCACACACAGTGGGAACATCCTCACACACTAATCACACACAGTGTGAACATCCTCACACAATAATCACACACAGTGTGAACATCCTCACACACTAATCACACACAGTGGGAACATCCTCACGCACTAATCACACACAGTGTGAACACCCTCACACACTAATCACACACAGTGTGAACATCCTCACACACTAATCACACACAGTGTGACCATCCTCACACACTAATCATACACAGTGGGAATGTCCTCACACACTAATCACACACAGTGTGAACATCCTCACACACTAATCACACACAATGGGAATGCCCTCATACACTAATCACACACAGTGGGAATGTCCTCACACACTAATCACACACAGTGGGAATGTCCTCACACACTAATCACACACAGTGGGAATGTCCTCACACACTAATCACACACAGTGTGAACATCCTCACACACTAATCACACACAGTGGGAATGTCCTCACACACTAATCACACACAGTGTGAACATCCTCTCACACTAACCACACACAGTGGGAACATCCTCACACACTAATCACACACAGTGTGAACATCCTCACACACTAATCACACACAGTGTGAACATCCTCACACACTAATCTCACACAGTGTGAACATCCTCACACACTAATCACACACAG
The DNA here is from genome assembly GCF_047496885.1 of Scyliorhinus torazame. Taxonomy (NCBI): domain Eukaryota; kingdom Metazoa; phylum Chordata; class Chondrichthyes; order Carcharhiniformes; family Scyliorhinidae; genus Scyliorhinus; species Scyliorhinus torazame. The sequence continues at coordinate 6,839,399 of NC_092713.1, forward strand.
TGTGAACATGCTCACACACTAATCACACACAGTGGGAATGTCCTCACGCACTAATCACACACAGTGTGAACATCCTCACACACTAATCACACACAGTGTGAACATCCTCACACACTAATCACACACAGTGTGACCATCCTCACACACTAATCACACACAGTGTGACCATCCTCACACACTAATCACACACAGTGGGAACATCCTCACACACTAATCACACACAGTGTGAACATCCTCACACAATAATCACACACAGTGTGAACATCCTCACACACTAATCACACACAGTGGGAACATCCTCACGCACTAATCACACACAGTGTGAACACCCTCACACACTAATCACACACAGTGTGAACATCCTCACACACTAATCACACACAGTGTGACCATCCTCACACACTAATCACACACAGTGTGACCATCCTCACACACTAATCACACACAGTGGGAACATCCTCACACACTAATCACACACAGTGTGAACATCCTCACACACTAATCACACACAGTGGGAATGTCCTCACACACTAATCACACACAGTGGGAACATCCTCACACACTAATCACACACAGTGGGAATGTCCTCACACACTAATCACACACAGTGGGAACATCCTCACACACTAATCACACACAGTGGGAACATCCTCACACACTAATCACACACAGTGGGAACATCCTCACACACTAATCACACACAGTGGGAACGCCCTCACACACTAATCACACACAGTGTGAAAATCCTCACACACGAATCACACACAGTGTGAATGTCCTCACACACTAATCACACACAGTGGGAACATCCTCACACACTAATCATACACAGTGGGAATGTCCTCACACACTAATCACACACAGTGTGAACATCCTCACACACTAATCACACACAGTGTGAACATCCTCACACACTATTCACACACAGTGGGAACATCCTCACACACTAATCACACACAGTGGGAATGTCCTCACACACTAATCACACACAGTGTGAACATCCTCACACACTAATCACACACAGTGGGAATGTCCTCACACACTAATCACACACAGTGTGAACATCCTCTCACACTAACCACACACAGTGGGAACATCCTCACACACTAATCACACACAGTGTGAACATCCTCACACACTAATCACACACAGTGTGAATGTCCTCACACACTAACCACACACAGTGTGAACATCCTCACACACTAATCACACACAGTGGGAACGCCCTCACACACTAATCACACACAGTGGGAATGTCCTCAAACTCTAATCACACACAGTGGGAATGTCCTCACACACTAATCACACACAGTGTGAACATCCTCAAACACTAATCACACACAGTGGGAATGTCCTCACACACTAATCACACACAGTGGGAATGTCCTCACACACTAATCACACACAGTGTGAACATCCTCACACACTAACCACACACAGTGGGAACATCCTCACACACTAATCACACACAGTGTGAACATCCTCACACACTAATCACACACAGTGTGAACATCCTCACACACTAACCACACACAGTGGGAACATCCTCACACACTAATCACACACAGTGTGAACATCCTCACACACTAACCACACACAGTGTGAACATCCTCACACACTAATCATACACAGTGGGAATGTCCTCACACACTAATCACACAGTGTGAACATCCTCACACACTAACCACACACAGTGTGAACATACTCACACACTAATCACACACAGTGTGAACATACTCACACACTAATCACACACAGTGTGAACATACTCACACACTAATCACACACTCCTGATGTGAGTATTTTCCTGCCTCTAGTCAGTCGCACTCTTGGGTGCTGAGGCCTCTCGGAAGCTGCAGGAAGTGAATCTTGTGGAGGTTTTTGCGTTTGAATCGTGTGGATGTCCTGAACTCTGGTTATTGGTAATGTTGTGTTTACAAATAACGATTGTTGATCAGAACTCGCTCTAAATCTTTGTCTTTCTGTTTCCCTCACCAGGCCACCCAGACACCAACACCAGTAGCCGTAAGTCATACCGATGCTCTCTGACCTGTGACCTGCTGACCCAGAGTCCATTCCTGTATTGGGGACACACACAGCCACCTAAGTGTCACGTCTGTGGTTCTTTCACCTTAAAGTGTGTGTGTGTGTCTGTCTGTATGTGTGAGTATGTGTGCGTGAGTGTGTGTGTGCACCTGTGAGTGCGCGTGAGTGTGTGTGTGTCTGCCTGTATGTGTGTGTCTGTCTGTATGTGAGTGCCTGTTGGTGTGTGTGTGTATGTGTGTGTCTGCCTGTATGTGTGAGTGTGTGTGTGTGCCTGTCTGTGATTGAGTGTGTGTATGTGCATGTGTCTGTCTGTATGTGTGAGTGTGTGTGTGTGCGTGAGTGGGTGTGTGTCTATGTGAGTGTGTGTGTGTCTGCCTGTGTGAGTCAGTGTGTCTGTATGTGTGTGTGCGTCTGCGTGTGTGTGTGTGTGTGTCTGCCTTCATGTGTGAGTGTGTGTGTGAGTGTGTGTGAGTGAGTGTGTGTGGGTGGGTGTGTGTGAGTGTGTGTGAGAGTGTGTGAGTGTGAGTATGTGTGTGTGAGGGTGTGTGTGTGAGTGAGTGTGTGTGGGTGTGTGTGAGGGTGTGTGTGTGTATGTGTCTGTCTGTGAGTGTGTGTGAGTATGAGTGTGAGTGTGAGTGTGTGTGTGTGTGAGTGTGAGTGTGAGTGTGAGTGAGTGAGTGTGAGTGTATGTGTCTGTCTGTGAGTGTGTGTGAGTATGAGTGTGTGTGTGTGAGTGTGTGAGTGTGTGTGTGAGTGTGTGTGTGAGTGTGTGTGTGAGTGAGTGTGAGTGTGTGTGTGAGTGAGTGTGAGTGAGTGTGAATGTGTGTGAGTGTGTGAGTGTGAGTTAGCAGACAAGCTTTCGTCATAAACAAAATGAAGGTTTATTTCACAAACTGCTGCTGAATATTGTTCAGATTAAAGTGATAATGTTATTAACTAAAAGACAGATACAAAGATTAAAATGCAGAGAAATGAATATAGATACTGAAGGATTTTGAATGAGTCTGTGTGAGATATCAGAGCAGGCCTTCATTGCAAAAGGAAGTTGTTGTACATTGAGGACCGGTTCAGCAGCTCAATGGCTTCTGTAGTTGAAGAGTTGGAGCTTTTTCTTTGCAAGTGGACTCAGTGAGCAGCACAGTCAGTGGGTCTGAATGGAGGATGCTGTTTCCAGTTCACAGTCAGACAGCTGGTGGTTCGTGGCTGGTTTATTGCTGCGCTCCCACAGCTTTCTCTGAAAAGCTCCCTCGCTCTGTCCCTGTTGAGAAGCAGTTTCTCTTTCAGGCTACCTTCCTCATGATATTCAAGGTGGGTCTGCCCACAAGATGCCTGTTTGAAGCCTGTCTTTATTCACTTCAACCGCCTTCCAAATAAGGCAAGTGATAATCCCATTTTGCAATTTCAAATCCCCTTATCAGCTGCTGTGTTCAAAAGAATCCAAGATTTCCACAGCTTCAGGGAAAGGCATTGTCTGCATGAGCGCCCATTGAATTTCAAATTCTCGGGGGATGTCTGCTTGTAATCCACGCTGTAATCCAAACTGATCCACTACAGCTACAACACTGGCATCTACCCGGCAATGTGCAAACCTCCCCAGGTGTGTCCTGTACACAAGAAACAGGACAAATCCAACCCAGCCAATTACCGCCCTATCAGTCTACTCTCCATCATCAGCAAAGTGATGGAAGGAGTCATCAACAGTACTCTCAAGCAGCACTTACTCAGCAATAACCTGCTCACGGACGCTCAGTTTGGGTTCCGCCAGGGTCACTCAGCTCCTGACCTCATTACAGCCTTGGTTCAAACATGGACAAAAGAGCTGAATGCCAGAGGGGAGGTGAGAGTGACTGCCCTCGACATCAAGGCAGCATTTGACCGAGTGCGGCATCAAGGAGCCCGAGCTAAACTGGAGTCAATGGGAATCAGGGGGAAAACTCTCCGCTGGTTGGAGTCATACCCGGCACAAAGGAAGATGGTTGTGGTGGTTGGAGGTCAATCACCTTAAAGGTTCCTCAGGCCCAACCATCTTCAATTCCCCATCAATGACCTTCCTTCCATCAAGAGGTCAGAAGTGGGGATGTTTGTGGACGACTGCACAATGTTCAGCACCATTCGCGACTCCTCAGACACTGAAGCAGTCCCTGTCCAAATGCAGCAAGACCCGGACAATATCCAGGCTCGGGCTGACAAGTGGCAAGTTACATTCACGCCACACAAGTGCCAGGCAATGACCATCTCCTAATTAGTGTGTGAGGATGTGAGATTAGAGGATCGAACCATCTCCCCTTGAAAATTAATGGCATTACCGTCGCTGTCACTATCAACATCCTGGGGGTTACCATTGATCAGAAACTGAACTGGACCCAGCCGCATTAATACTGTGGCTACCAGGGCAGGTCAAAGATTAGGAATCCTACAGCGAGTAACTCGCCTCCTGACTCCCAAAGCCTGTCCATCATCTACAAGGCACAAGTCAGGAGTGTGATGGAACACTCTCCACTTGCCTGGATGAGCGCAGCTCCAACAACACTCCAGAAGCTCGACACCATCCAGGACAAAGCAGCCCCGCTTGATTTCTCCCCCTTCCACAAACATTCAAACCCTCCACCACCGACGCACAGTGGCAGCCGTGTGTTCCACCTACAAGATGCACTGCAGGAACTCACCAAGGTTCCTTAGACAGCACCTTCCAAACCCACGATCATGACCCTCTCGAAGGACAAGAGCAGCAGATACCTGGAACCCCACCACCTGGAGGTTCCCCTCCAACTCACTCACCACCCTGACTTGGAAATATATCGCCGTTCCTTCACTGTCGCTGGGGCAACATCCTGGGACTCCCTCCCTAACAGCACAGTGGATATACCTACACCACATAGACTGCAGAAGTTCAAGAAGGCAGCTCACCACCACCTTGTAAAGGGCAATTAGGGATGGGCAATTAATGCTGACCTGGTCAGCGACGCCCACATCCCCTGAAAAAAGAATAAAACTTGGAGTCTTCTGCAAGCTTGACAACAGGACAGCAGGGTAGCACAATGGTTAGCACAGTGGTTAGCAGGGTCCAGGGTCCCAGGTTCGATTCCGGCTTGGGTCACTGTGTGGAGTCTGCACGTTCTCCCCGTGTGTGCGTGGGTTTCCTCCGGGTGCTCCGGTTTCCTCCCACAGTCCAAAGATGTGCAGGTTAGGTGGATTGGCTGTGATAAATTGCCCTTAGTGACCAAAAAGGTTAGGAGGGGTTACTGGGTTACAGGGATAGGGTGGAGATGTGGGCTTGGGTAGGGTGCTCTTTCCAAGGGCCGGTGCAGACTCAATGGGCCGAATAGTCTGCTTCTGCACTGTAAATTCTGTGATTCTATGAATATTGCAATCAAACAGAGGTCAGATGAACTTTGGCAGCCATCATTAGGGGTTTAGATTTCTATTTAAAAAGAAGAGTTTTTTTCACAAAAGTCTAAGACAATGATGCACATTTGTGACTGAACGAAATGCTGACAGCATACATCCCTCACTGACTGAGGAAGTGGTGTAGATGTGAACAGTGAGTGAGTGTGAACAGGTGTAGATGTGAACAGGTGTAGATGTGAACCTGGTGTGAGTGTGGAACATGGAGTAAGTGTGGAACATGTGTAGGTGTGAACATGGAGTAAGCGTGGAACATGTGTAGGTGTGAACATGGAGTAAGTGTGGAACAAGTATAGATGTGAACAGGTGTACATGTGAACAGGGAGTGAGTGTGGAAAGGGTGTAGGTGTGAACAGGTGTAGATGTGAACAGGTGTAGAGCTGAACAGGGAGTGAGTGTGGAAAGGGTGTAGGTGTGAACAGGGTGTGAGTGTGCAATGGGTGTAGGTGTGAACAGGTGTAGATGTGAACAGGAAGTGAGTGTGGAACAAGTGTCGATGAGAACAGGGAAAGAGTGTCAAATGGGTGTGGGTGTGAATAGGGAGTGAGTGTGGAACAGGTGTAGATGTGAACAGGTGTAGATGTGAACAGGGAGTAATTGTGGAACAAGTGTAGATGTGAACAGGAAGTGAGTGTGACCAGGTGTAGATGTGAACAGGGATTAATTGTGGAACAAGTGTAGATGTGAACAGGAAGTGAGTGTTACCTGGTGTAGATGTGAACATGGAGTAAGTGTGGAACAGGTGTAGATGTGAACAGGGAGTGAGTGTGGAACAGGTGTAGATGTGAACAGGGAGTGAGTGTGGAACAGGTATAGATGTGAACAGGTGTAGGTGTGAACAGGGAGTGAGTGTGGAACAAGTGTAGAAGTGAACAGTGTAAATGTGAACAAGGAGTGAGTGTGGAACAGGGGTAGATGTGAACAGGTGTAGATGTGAACAGGGAGTGAGTGTGGAACAGGTGTGGGTGTTAACAGGTGTAGATGTGATCAGGGAGTGAGTGTGCAATAGGTGTAGATGTGAACACGGGAGTGAGCGTGAAATGGGTGTAGATGTGAACAGGGAGTGAGTGTGGAACAGGTATAGATGTGAACAGGTGTAGATGAGATCAGGGAGTGAGTGTGTTATGGGTGTAGATGTGAACAGGGAGTGAGTTTGGAACGGGTGTAGATGTGATCAGGGAGTGAGTGTGGAACAGGTGTAGATGTGATCAGGGAGTGAGTGTGGAACAGGTGTAGATGTGATCAGGGAGTGAGTGTGGAACAGGTGTGGGTGTGAACAGGTGTAGATTTGAACAGGGAGTGAGTGTGGAATTGGTGTAGGTGTGAACAGGTGTAGATGTGAACAGGGAGTGATTGTGGAACAGGTGTAGATGTGAACAGGTGTAGATGTGAACATGAAGTGGGTGTGAACAAGTGTAGATTTGAACAGTGAGTGTGTGAGAACCGGTGTAGATGTAAACATGGAGTGAGTGTCAAATGGGTGTAGGTGTGAACAGTGTGTGAGTGTGGAACAGGTGTAGATGTGAACAGGGAGTGAGTGTGGAAGGGGTGTAGATGTGAACAGGGAGTGAGTGTGGAATTGGTGTAGGTGTGAACAGGTGTAGATGTGAACAGGGAGTGAGTGTGGAACAGGTGTAGATGTGAACAGGTGTAGATGTGATCAGGAAGTGAGTGTGACAAGGTGTAGATGCGAACAGGGAGTGAGTGTCAAATGGGTGTAGGTGTGAACAGTGTGTGAGTGTGGAACAGGTATAGATGTGAACAGGTGTAGATGTGAACGGGGAGTGGGTGTGGAACAGGTGTAGATGTGAACAGGGAATGTGTGTGGAACAGGTGTAGATGTGAACAGGGAGTGAGTGTGGAACGGGTGTAGATGTGAACAGGGAGTGAGTGTGGAATGGGAGTAGATGTGAACAGGGAGTGAGTGTCAAATGGGTGTAGGTGTGAGCAGGGAGTGAGTGTGGAACGGGTGTAGATGTGAACAGGGAGAGAGTGTGGAACGGGTGTAGATGTGAACAGGGAGTGAGTGTGGAACGGGTGTAGATGTGAACAGGGAGTGAGTGTGGAACGGGTGTAGATGTGAACAGGGAGTGAGCGTGGAACGGGTGTAGATGTGAACAGGGTGTGAGTGAGGAACGGGTGTAGGTGTGAACAGGTGTTGATGTGAACCGGGAGTGAGTGAGGAACGGGTGTAGGTGTGAACAGGGAGTGAGTGTGGAACGGGTGTAGGTGTGAACAGGTGTTGATGTGAACAGGGAGTGAGTGTGGAACGGGTGTAGGTGTGAACAGGGAGTGAGTGTGGAACGGGTGTAGATGTGAACAGGGAGTGAGTGTGGAACGGGTGTAGATGTGAACAGGGAGTGAGTGTGGAACAGGTGTAGGTGTGAACAGATGTTGATGTGAACAGGGAGTGGGTGTGGAACGGGTGTAGGTGTGAACAGGGAGTAAGTGTGGAACGGGTGTACATGTGAACAGGGAGTGAGTGTGGAACGGGTGTATGTGTGAGCAGGTGTAGATGTGAACAGGAAGTGAGTGTGGAATAGGTGTTGATGTGAACAGGTGTAGATGTGGACAGGGAGTGAGTGTGGAATTGGTGTGGGTGTGAACAGGGACTGAGTGTGGAACGGTGTACGTGTGAACAGGTGTAGATGTGAACAGGAAGTGAGTGTGGAATAGGTGTTGATGTGAACAGGTGTAGATGTGAACAGGGAGTGAGTGTGGAATAGATGTTGATGTGAACAGGGAAAGAGTGTAAAGGGTGTAGGTGTGAACAGGGAGTGTGTGTGGAATGGGTGTAGGTGTGAACAAGTGTTGATGTGAACAGGGAGTGAGTGTGGAATGGGTGTAGGTGTGAACAGGGAGTGAGTGTGGAATGGGTGTAGGTGTGAACAGGGAGTGAGTGTGGAACGGGTGTAGATGTGAACAGGGAGTGAGTGTGGAACGGGTGTAGATGTGAACAGGGAGTGAGTGTGGAACGGGTGTAGATGTGAACAGGGAGTGAGTGTGGAATGGGTGTAGATGTGAACAGGGAGTGAGCGTGGAACGGGTGTAGATGTGAACAGGGTGTGAGTGAGGAACGGGTGTAGGTGTGAACAGGTGTTGATGTGAACCGGGAGTGAGTGAGGAACGGGTGTAGGTGTGAACAGGGAGTGAGTGTGGAACGGGTGTAGGTGTGAACAGGTGTTGATGTGAACAGGGAGTGAGTGTGGAACGGGTGTAGGTGTGAACAGGGAGTGAGTGTGGAACGGGTGTAGATGTGAACAGGGAGTGAGTGTGGAACAGGTGTAGGTGTGAACAGGTGTTGATGTGAACAGGGAGTGTGTGTGGAACGGGTGTAGGTGTGAACAGGGAGTAAGTGTGGAACGGGGTGTATGTGTGAACAGGTGTAGATGTGAACAGGAAGTGAGTGTGGAATAGGTGTTGATGTGAACAGGGAGTGAGTGTGGAACGGGTGTAGATGTGAACAGGGAGTGAGTGTCAAATGGGTGTACATGTGAACAGGGAGTGAGTGTGTTACGGGTGTAGATGTGAACAGGGAGTGAGTGTGGAACGGGTGTACGTGTGAACAGAGAGTGAGTGTGGAACGGGTGTACGTATGAACAGGTGGAGATGTGAACGGGGAGGGAGTGTGGAATTGGTGTGGGTGTGAACAGGGAGTGAGTGTGGAATAGATGTTGATGTGAACAGGGAAAGAGTGTAAAGGGTGTAGGTGTGAACAGGGAGTGTGTGTGGAACGGGTGTAGGTGTGAACAAGTGTTGATGTGAACAGGGAGTGAGTGTGGAATGGGTGTAGGTGTGAACAGGGAGTGAGTGTGGAATGGGTGTAAGTGTGAACAGGGAGTGAGTGTGGAATAGGTGTAGGTGTGAACAGAGAGTGAGTGTGGAACGGGTGTACGTGTGAACAGGTGTAGGTGTGAACAGGGAGGGAGTGTGGAAGAGGTGTTGATGTGAACATGGAGTGAGTATGGAATTGGTGTAGGTGTGAACAGAGAGTGAGTGTGGAACAGGTGTACGTGTGAACAGGTGTAGATGTGAACAGGGAGTGGGTGTGGAATTGGTGTACTTGTGAACACGGAGTGTGTGGAACGGGTGCAGGAGTGAACATGGAGTGAGTGTGAACAGGTGTAGGTGTGAACATGTAGTGAATGTGAACCAGTTTAGTTGTGAACAGGTTCTGGAATCAGGAATCTGTTTGATTCTCCCTGGAGTTGATCCGAATCTTCCTGAAAGAGCAGCGAAATGAAGCAGGAAATTTATAATATTTGCGGCTCACATCTTAGCTAAGAGGAAAGTGCTTCTTAACTCGGTCTCAGTGAAAACATTCAGTGGGAAGTGAAGGGAATATTTATGAAAGGCTGGAGCCAGGATCAGTCAGATCCTGTTGCAATCTCGATATCCCAGATACGGGAATGGGAACTGGCTTCTCCGGTCTCTGTTCACATTTGATCCCAAATTTTACATCAATTAATCCCTGTTCATTAACCCTTCGCATGCTGCCTGTTCATTGCAAACTATCTGTACATTGACCGCCCCCAATCCAAACCCAACTGACCGAGAGTGACCATAACTCCCAAACTGACCCAGAGTGACCGTAACTCCCAAACTGACCCAGAGTGACCATAACTCCCAAACTGACCCGGAGTGACCATAATTCCCAAACTGACCCAGAGTGACCGTAACTCCCAACCTGACCCAGAGTGACCGTAACTCCCAAACTGACCCAGAGTGACCGTAACTCCCAAACTGACCGAAAGTGACCGTAACTCCCAAACAGACCCAGAGTGACCGTAACTCCCAAACTGACCCAGAGTGACCGTAACTCCCAAACTGACCCAGAGTGACCATAACTCCCAAACTGACCGAAAGTGACCGTAACTCCCAAACTGACCCAGAGTGACCGTAACTCCCAAACTGACCCAGAGTGACCGTAACTCCCAAACTGACCCAGAGTGACCGTAACTCCCAACCTGACCCAGAGTGACCATAACTCCCAAACTGACCCCGAGTGACCATAACTCCCAAACTGACCCAGAGTGACCGTAACTCCCAAACTGACCCAGAGTGACCATAACTCCCAAACTGACCCAGAGTGACCGTAACTCCCAAACTGACCCAGAGTGACCGTAACTCCCAAACTGACCCAGAGAGACCATAACTCCCAAACTGACCCAGAGTGACCATAACTCCCAAACTGACCGCGAGTGACCATAACTCCCAAACTGACCCAGAGTGACCGTAACTCCCAAACTGACCCAGAGTGACCGTAACTCCCAAACTGACGTAGAGTGACCGTAACTCCCAAACTGACCCAGAGTGACCGTAACTCCCAAACTGACCCAGAGTGACCATTACTCCCAAACTGACCCAGAGTGACCGTAACTCCCAAACTGACCCAGAGTGACCATAACTCCAAACCGACCCAGAGTGACCATAACTCCCAAACTGACCCAGAGTGGCCATAACTCCCAAACTGACCGGGAGTGACCATGACTCCCAAACTGACCCAGAGTGACCATAACTCACAAACTGACCGAGAGTGACCATAACTCCCAAACTGACCCAGAGTGACCATAACTCACAAACTGACCCAGAGTGACCATAACTCCCAAACTGACCCAGAGTGACCGTAACTCCCAAACTGACCCAGAGTGACCATAACTCCCAAACTGACCCAGAGTGACCATAACTCCCAAACTGACCCAGAGTGACCGTAACTCCCAAACTGACCCAGAGTGACCGTAACTCCCAAACTGACCCAGAGTGACCATAACTCCCAAACTGACCCAAATTAGACGGTGATGCACAAACTGAAAAAATGAAATGAAATGAAAATCGCTTCTTGTCACGAGTAGGCTTCAAATGAAGTTACTAGTCGCCACATTCCGGCGCCTGTTCGGGGAGGCTGTTACGGGAATTGAACCGTGCTGCTGGCCTGCCTTGGTCTGCTTTCAAAGCAAGCGATTTAGCCCTGTGCTAAACAGCCTCTGACCAAGAATGATCAGAATTTTACACACTGATCGCGAGTGAGAATTACTCCACATACTGTCTAAGATTGACCGTAACTCCCTGAAATGACCGAGGGTGACAATAACTCTAATATTACTCACAAACTGACAAGTTCAATGTTTGGGCAAATCTATGGAAGATGCAGTATGGTGTGAAGTTATCCATTTCAGACGGAGCAGCAGATGGCAGAGTATTCATTAAATGGTGATAGATTGGGAACTGTTGATGTAGGAAGGGACCTGGGTCTCCTAGTTCTTCAGGCACTGAACGCAAGCATTCAGCTACAACAAGCAGTTAGGAAGGTAATTGGTATGTTGGCCTTCATTGCGAGAGGATGTGAGTACAGCAGCAGGAATTACTGCAGCTGTACAGGACCTTGGTGAGGCCACACCTGGAGTGATTAAGTCTCCTTATCTAAGAAAGGATCTCCTTGCCATTCAGGGTATAATATCTGCGTGATTGGCAACCAGCAGGATTGACCAACAACAAACTATTGATTAGAATAACTATAACTATTTACAGAGTGCTAGGATATGCTCCTGACTTCAACAGCTCCATGTTCGATCCCACCTGGGAAACCCCGGGATCCGCGTGCTACATCCCGACTGGCCGATTGGGTCACATGACCCTTCAAATCCTCACCCCCTTTAAGGGACCCGCTACTCCAGAGGGAGGGCCCCGGAGGTTTGCCAGACTGATTCCTGTGATGGCAGGACTGACGGATGAGGAGAGTTTGGGTCGACTGGGCCTGCATTCACTGACAAGAGGAAACATCCTGTCCACATCCACCCGGTCAACATCCCTCAGGACCTTAAAGGTTTCAATCAAGTCACTTCTCACTCTTCTAAACTCCAGCGGATACAAACCCAACCTCTCCACCCTTTCCTCACTGGACAAATCCGCCCGTTCCTGGTATCAGTCTGGCGAACCTTCTCTGAACAGCTTCCAACACATCTTTCCTGAAATAAGGTGCCCAATACTCCAGATGTGGTCTCACTAACGTTACTGTGATTACTTGCTGTACCTGTACCCCAGCCTTTTGTGATTCATGCACCAGTACCCCCAGATCCCTCTGCACCTCAGAAATTGGAAATCTTGAAGATAATTCCCGGACTGACCAAGAGTGACCATAACTCCCAAACTGACTGAAAGAGACCACGTGTGTGATCTAATCATCACGTTACGCCCGGCGCCGATCTGCGCGCGGCTAAATTGCGGGAATGGCCAAAATCATGCTGGGCGCGAATCAGTTTGCCATCTAACCGGCCCGCTCCCGATGGTGAGTTGTGGATCATGCCCAAATATGGTGAGCATACCATTAACTCTAATTTCCATCTCATTCGAGAGATTGAAGTTGAATGCAACGGCCTGCTGGGAATTAAGCTGCTCCCCAGTGAGAGGCCACGTGAGCGTCGTTCGTTACTCCTTTCGAAAAACGTGAACCTTGTGCAATAGCTGCTGAGGGGAATTGAGGAGGTGGGTAACATTCCCATTTTCCGGCATGCAGCTCAGGGACACTGGAACTGCTGCCCCAGTGCTCGGTGGGGTGGGGGACCCCTCAGGGGGGTTGGGCTTGGTTGGAGGGGCTGAAGCATTCCAGTTTGGGGTCGCCCCTGAACTGAGAAGGGGGGGTTTCATCTGTGAGGCCTACAAGCCACCTTTAAATATTGTAGATACCCATAACAGGAGGAGCTACATCTGCAGCCTGTCCATCCTACAAAACACTTCCAGGACTGAGCCCTGCTCTTGGTTACATGCTGAATGTCACTTGAACTCCCTTTGGCTGTGAGCAGCCTCTAGCTTCACAGCTGAAGGCGATTGCTTATACGGAATGACCTGTTATTTGTGAGAGCGCTTTACAGCTGCAGGTTGTGTTTGCTGCTCGCTCCTGCTGGTGGCTGCAGATGCCTGGAGGCTGCTGTTGCTGTTCCCTTCCTTTTCTGTAGCCAGAAAGAAGGACAATGTATTCTAAGATACCTGGGTCCTGGAACGCCGGGCTCAGGGGAATGTGCGAGTCCAGACGGCAATCCGGTTTGAAGCTAGAAGACGCTGGGGACCTGGTGCGCGACATTGTTCCCAATGGGCCACCTGATGACTCCATTGAAGAAATGCTTTTGCAGATTGTTGATACTTTTGTTGCTGGTGTGGTGAGTGCTGCGTGTAACTGGCACGTCACCGCGGGTTGAACACACCGGAAGTCACGGATGTTCAACTGCACCTTGAGCGCCGGTGGAATATGTGGATGCCAGAATTTGGTTGCGGTGAGATTGGGCTCTGTGGGAGGGGCCTGCACTGCTGCGGCTCCTGGGCGGAGAATGGCTCTGATACGTGGAGCAAGTCACACATTGATGGACAGATCATTTCTATGACATAGTTCTGGACATGATAACACATTCTCAGGCTTATCCCATTTCTGTTGAGGAACCTGTGAGGGGCGGTACCGTGTGGTTAATCTTTTGTGAAAATGAGCTGAAGACCTGGGGTGATGGGGATGTGCTGAGCAGACACATGATAGGTGACTGTGTCCTCCTCAGAACTCGAAGTTTGGCTCTTTTAATCAAACTAGCCTGCGAGAACCGGGAAAAAAGCATCCCCTCACCCTCTCCAATAGAAGGACAAGGAGCAATGCCGAACAGCAGTCCCAGAGGCCGAAAACAGGCAAAAAAAACAACAGAAGCCAAGAGGAACGAGCGATCGAGAGCACAGACCCACGAGGGGAAGAAACGCCGGCCACACCCGAATGAGAGGGTCCAACAAGCCGCACACGGAGCCCCACCTCGCCGGAGGGTGGATGGAAGAAGTTCCTCACCAGGGAGCTAAGGGAGCCCAAAGAGGACATCATGGCTGACATAAAAGCAGCGGTCAGGGTGAGGGTTGTGGGGGCCCTGGCCACCATTCGGATGGCTCTGGACAAGGCAGAGAGGCAACTAGAGTCCCAGGGGAACACCATCAAAGAACTGGAAAGGGTCCCAACAGACCAGAGTGACCGGATCGTCCCCCTGGAGACGGGGACAGCGAGGTTGGTGGCGACACAAGAAGCCTAAAGGGGACGATAGAGGACCAGGAGAATCTGAGGCTGGTGGGCCTTCCAGAGGGAACCAAAGGCAGGAACCCCACGGATTAAGTGGCCAAGATCCTGGGAAACATGGGACAGCTTCCCCGACCCACCAGAGATAGAGTCCGCAGGTCAGTCTGCCGAAACCCAGGGGCCGGCTAGCAGAGGAGGGCCATATTCGGCAAGATGCACCGGTACCAGGGCCGGGAAAGAATGCTGCACTGGTACAAACAGACAAAGACCCGCAACTGGGAAGGAAATCAGAGTTGGATACATTAGTACATTGGGGCAGACCTGGCCAACCACCGAGCGGAGTTCAACAGAGCAAAGGCGGACAAATGTGGGTGAAAGTTAGGGTGCTGTACCCAGTCAAACTGCTTTTTAAAATAAATTCAATTCAATTTGTCCAATTAAGGGGCAATTTAAGAACAAACATCAATACAGCCCAGGAACAGGCCCTTCGGCCCTCCAGGCATTCGCCGACCATGGTACCTGCCGAAACTAGAACCCTCTGCAGGGTCCGTATCCTTCCATTCCCACCCGAGTTATATATTTGTCTCGATGGCCCTTAAATGCCGCTAGCGTACCTGCTCCCACCCCCTCCCCAGGCAGCGCGTTCCATATATTTACCCCCCTCTGTGTAAAAAAACTTGCCTGGCACATCTGTTCTAAACTTTTCCCCGTGCACTTTAAACCTTTGTCCCCCAGTACTTGACTCTCCGACCTTAAGAAAGAGCATCTGACTATCCACTCTGTCTATGCCACTCATAATCTTGCTGACCTTTATCAGGTCGCCTCTCAACCTCCGTCGTTCCAGTGAGAACAAACCGAGTTTATCTAACCTTTCCTCATAACTAATGCCCTCCACACCAGGCAACATCCGAGTAAACCGCTTCTGTACCCTCTCCAAAGCATCCACATCCTTCAGGGAGTGTGGCGACCAGAATTGTAACAATATTCCAAATGAGGCCTAACTAAGGTCCTGTACAGCTGCATCATGACTTGCCAATTTTTATACTCAATGCCCCGACCGATGAAGACCAGCATGCCGTATGCCTTCTTGACCACCTTACCCACGTTCGTTGCCACTTTCAGTGATCGGTGGACATGCACGCTCAGATTTCTCTGCCTGTCAGTACTCCCAAGGGTTTATTGTGTAATTCCTACATGCATTGGACCTTCCAAAGTGCATTACCTCACACTTGTCCGGATTAAACTCCATCTGCTCTTGGCTGATCCCATCCTGGCCTCAACTCCACCGTCCTGCCCATTCTCCATAACCCTTCAACCCATTCCCAATTAAAAATCTGTCTAACTCCTCCTTAAATTTACTCACTGTCCCAGCATCCACCGCACTCTGGGATAGTGAATTCCACAGATTCACAATCCTTTGGGAGAAGTAGTTTCTCCTCAAATCGGTTTTAAATTTGCTACCTCTTATCCGGAGAGTATGACCTCTCGTTCTAGACTGCCCACAAGAGGAAGCATCCGCCCCACGTCTATTTTGTCCATACCTTTTATCATCTTGTATACCTCAATTAGATCTTCCCTCATTCGTCTAAACTCTAGAGCGTATCGGCCTAAATTGTTCCATCCCTCCTCATACGACAAACCTCTCATCTCTGGAATCAATCTAGTGACCCTCCTCTGAACTGTCTCCAATGTCACTAAATCGTTCCTCAAATAAGGGGACCAAAACTGTGCCCAATACTCCAGGTGCGGTCTAACCAATGCCTTGTATAGTTGTAGCAACTCTTCCTTACCTTATATGGGGGCTGGTTTAGCTCAGTGGGCTAGACAGCTGGTTTGTGATGCAGAACAAGGCCAGCAGCGCGGGTTCAATTCCCGTACCAGCTGAGAATTCTGAATTCTCCCTCTGTGTACCCGAACCGGTGCCGGAATAGGGGCTTCATTGCAGTGTAAGCCTATTTGTGATAATAAAGATTACTCAGTTACTTTTGCTATAAATGCCAACATTCCATTCACTTTCTTTATTTTCTGCTGTAACTGCATGCTCGTTTTCTGTGACTTGTGCACAAGGACAACCAGGTCCCTCTGCCTTGGAGCATCCCAAAGTCTCTTTATTTAGATGAAGTAATTAGTGGCACGCATGTCACCTTGCGCGCACCGGGCACCATTAACAAGGAAAGGGTTCCACTCCCTGGACGTTCAACTCGTGTACAACCAGCAGCTCTGGGTCATGCATGGGTCATGCATGGCTTCCCAGGGAGCCTGCATTACAGCTACACCCTGGGACACCTGGAGATCCCCAGCGTCTTTGAGGACCATTCCAGATGACGGGTTGGCTCTTGGGGATTAGAGATACCCGCAGAGGTTCTAGCTGATGACGCCAGAGCGGAGGCTGGAGTCTGAGATCCAAGATAACGAGGCCCATGTTGCCTCCCGTGCTGTCATTGAGCGGTGCATCGTACTCCTAGAGATGCAGTTCCAATGCCTGGGCCACTCTGGTGGTACCCTGCAGTTCACCCCAGAGGGGTTCCCGTTTTCTGGTGGTTTGCTGTGCCTGTCACAACCTGGCACATCAGCGTGGTGACATGGTGAAGGTGGAGGAGAGATATGCGGCATTGTCTGAGGAGGAGGAGGCAGACCAGGAGGGGCTGATGGACGTGCCGGGGGAGGGCCCACAGGAGGGGCTGGAGGACGAGCCGGGGGAGGGCCCACAGGAGGGGCTGATGGACGTGCCGGGGGAGGGCCCACAGGAGGGGCTGGAGGACGAGCCGGGGGAGGGCCCACAGGAGGGGCTGGAGGACGAGCCGGGGGAGGTCTCACAGGAGGGGCTGGAGGACGAGCCGGGGAGGACCCACAGGAGAGGCCGGAGGACCAGCCCAGGGAGGGCCCACAGGAGGGGCTGGAGGGAGAGCCGGGGGAGGGCCCACAGGAGGGGCTGGAGGGAGAGCCGGGGGAGGGCCCACAGGAGGGGCTGGAGGACGAGCCCAGGGAGGACCCACAGGAGGGGCTGGAGGGAGAGCCGGGGGAGGGCCCACAGGAGGGGCTGGAGGGAGAGCCGGGGGAGGGCCCACAGGAGGGGCTGGAGGACGAGCCCAGGGAGGACCCACAGGAGGGGCTGGAGGGAGAGCCGGGGGAGGGCCCACAGGAGGGCTGGAGGACGAGCCGGGGGAGGGCCCACAGGAGGGGCTGGAGGACGAGCCGGGGGAGGGCCCACAGGAGAGGCCGGAGGACCAGCCCAGGGAGGGCCCACAGGAGGGGCTGGCGGGAGAGCCGGGGGAGGGCCCACAGGAGGGGCTGGAGGACCAGCCCAGGGAGGGCCCACAGGAGGGGCTGGAGGACGAGCCGGGGGAGGGCCCACAGGAGAGGCCGGAGGACCAGCCCAGGGAGGGCCCACAGGAGGGGCCGGAGGCAGAGCCGGGGGAGGGCCCACAGGAGGGGCTGGAGAACAAAGCTGGAGGGGGCCCACAGGAGGGGCTGGAGGGAGAGCCGGGGTAGGGCCCACAGGAGGGCTGGAGGACGAGCCGGGGGGAGGGCCCACAGGAGAGGCTGAGGATGAAGGACATGCGGTGATTGGCCAGCTTGCCCAGAGGATCAGGGAGACCATCATCCTCACCCAGTTCTATTAGGACGAGTCTTTGTCCGTCAGCTCACCCGACCCTCCCCCGCCCCTCTACCCCCCACTTCCTGCCCCCGCGTCACACAGGCGTATCCTAGCATCTGTATCAGCTCTGGGATAACCTTGTCCGGAGGCTTGGCACCTGACACAGCGGAGGCCTGGGATCCCGCCGACCCCGACTGCTGACCCCGGGATCCCGCCAACCCCGACTGCTGACCCCTGGGATTCCACCGACCCCGACTCCTGACCCCGGGATCCCGCCGACCCCGACTGCTGTCTCCGGGGATCCTGCCGACCCCGACTGCTGACCCTGGGATCCCGCAGACCCCGACTGCTGACCCCTGGGATCCCGCAGACCCCGACTGCTGACCCCGGGATCCCGCTGACCCCGACTGCTGTCTCGTCTGGGGGTTCCTACCACCGCTTGATGTGCATCAGCAACTGTGTGCTGCTTACCAGATTGTGCCCCAGAAGCCTGCCACTAATGTCGCCCAGCGAGGTGTGTGTCTGTGGGCTGGGGGAAGGTGAGGGTGACCGCTGTGACACCTCGATGGTGGTCTCCGCGGAGGTCTCCTCCAAGTTGGTCTCTGGGTGGCGGAGGGGGTGGGGTTTCGACTCCGGTTGGTCCAGCTTGATCAGGTGGCGATCCTGTGAGACAATGGACATGTGGTCAGTGAGAGGGAAGGATCATTTTGTCTGACATGAACAACTCACTTGAGACTGGTCATCTTGGCGAAGGGGCAATTGACCCTCACCTCTCTGGCCCAGGCCAACCTCG
This sequence comes from Scyliorhinus torazame, assembly GCF_047496885.1. NCBI lineage: Eukaryota > Metazoa > Chordata > Chondrichthyes > Carcharhiniformes > Scyliorhinidae > Scyliorhinus > Scyliorhinus torazame. The sequence continues at coordinate 6,858,275 of NC_092713.1, forward strand.
CTCACAGTGACCGCTCTCTCCTCGAACAAATCCACAATTTCTAGGGCTCATAGGGGATGAGGATGTGGACCTCTGCTTCCCCCATCTTGGCCCTTTCCTGCTTTTATAAGCTATCTTCTCCTGCAGGGACAAAAAGAAGGCATTGTGGTGGGTCAGGGGGGGGGGTCTATAGCAGGTGGCATGTGTGGGCACGGCAACTGGACATGAAGGGGTTGTGCTGGTAGGTGCCAGGGTGTGCTGAAGAACAAGTATGACGATTGGATGTGGGGAGGGTGTGAGATGCCAGCTAGTGATTTATTGGGGGTGGATTGGGAATGCGAGGGGGGCAGGCGGAGCTGATGCCAGTAGAGAGGTGGTAACTTACTCTGGCAGTTCATTGGAGGTCGTTGGTCGTCTTCCGAGTGACCGTAACTCCCAAACTGACCCAGAGAGACCGTAACTCCCAAACTGACCGAGAGTGACCATAACTCCCAAACTGACCCAGAGTGACCGTAACTCCCAAACTGACCCAGAGAGACCGTAACTCCCAAACTGACCCAGAGTGACCGTAACTCCCAAACTGACCCAGAGTGACCGTAACTCCCAAACTGACCCAGAGAGACCGTAACTCCCAAACTGACCCAGAGAGACCATAACTCCCAAACTGACCCAGAGTGACCATAACTCCCAAACTGACCCAGAGTGACCGTAACTCCCAAACTGACCCAGAGTGACCGTAACTCCCAAACTGACCCAGAGTGACCGTAACTCCCAAACTGACCCAGAGTGACCGTAACTCCCAAACTGACCCAGAGTGACCGTAACTCCCAAACTGACCCAGAGAGACCATAACTCCCAACCTGACCCAGAGTGACCATAACTCCCAAACTGACCCAGAGTGACCATAACTCCCAAACTGACCGAGAGCGACCGTAACTCGCAAACTGACACAGAGTGGCCGTAACTCCCAAACTGATCCAGAGTGACCATAACTCCCAAACTGACCCAGAGTGACCGTAACTCTCAGACTGACCCAGAGTGACCATAAGTCCCAAACTGACCCAGAGTGGCCGTAACTCCCAAACTGACCCAGAGTGACCGTAACCCCCAAACCGACACACTGACAGTGCAGCACTCCCTCAGTACTGACCCACTGACAGTGCGGCACTCCCTCAGTACTGACCCTCTGACAGTGCAGCACTCCCTCAGTACTGACACTCTGACAGTGCAGCACTCCCTCAGTACTGACCCTCTGACAGTGTAGCACTCCCTCAGTACTGACCCTCTGACAGTGCAGCACTCCCTTAGTACTGACCCTCTGACAGTGCAGCACTCCCTCAGTACTGACCCTCTGACAGTGCAGCACTCCCTCAGTACTGACACTCTGACAGTGCAGCACTCCCTCAGTACTGACCCTCTGACAGTGTAGCACTCCCTCAGTACTGACCCTCTGACAGTGCAGCACTCCCTTAGTACTGACCCTCTGACAGTGCTGCACTCCCTCAGTACTGACCCACTGACAGTGCAGCACTCCCTTAGTACTGACCCTCTGACAGTGCAGCACTCCCTCAGTACTGACCCTCTGATAGTGCAGCACTCCCTCAGTACTGACCCTCTGACAGTGCAGCAGTCCCTCAGAACTGACCCTCTGACAGTGCGGCACTCCCTCAGTACTGATATTCTGACAGTGCAGCACTCGCTCAGTACTGATCCTCTAACAGTGCAGCATTCCCTCAATACTGACCCACTGACAGTGCAGCACTCCCTCAGTACTGACCCTCTGACGGTGCAGCACTCACTCAGTACTGACCCTCTGACGGTGCGGCACTCCCTCAGTACTGACCCTCTGACAGTGCAGCACTCCCTCAGTACTGACCATCTGACAGTGCGGCACTCCCTCAGTACTGGCCCTCTGACAGTGCAGCACTCCCTCAGTACTGACCCACTGACAGTGCAGCACTCCCTTAGTACTGACCCTCTGACAGTGCAGCACTCCCTCAGTACTGACCGTCTGATAGTGCAGCACTCCCTCAGTACTGACCCTCTGACAGTGCAGCACTCCCTCAGTACTGACCCTCTGACAGTGCGGCACTCCCTCAGTACTGACACTCTGACAGTGCAGCACTCGCTCAGTACTGATCCTCTAACAGTGCAGCACTCCCTCAATACTGACCCACTGACAGTGCAGCACTCCCTCAGTACTGACCCTCTGACGGTGCAGCACTCACTCAGTACTGACCCTCTGATGGTGCGGCACTCCCTCAGTACTGACCCTCTGACAGTGCAGCACTCCCTCAGTACTGACCCTCTGACAGTGCGGCACTCCCTCAGTACTGGCACTCTGACAGTGCAGCACTCCCTCAGTACTGACCCACTGACAGTGCGGCACTCCCTCAGTACTGGCCCTCTGACAGTACGGCACTCCCTCAGTACTGACCCACTGACAGTGCGGCACTCCCTCAGTACTGACCCTCTGACAGTGCGGCACTCCCTGAGTACAGACCCTCTGACAGTGCGGCACTCCCTCAGTACTGACCCTCTGACAGTGCAGCACCCCCTCAGTACTGACCCTCTGATAGTGCAGCACTCCCTCAGAACTGACCCTCTGACAGTGCAGCAGTGCCTCAGTACTGACCCTCTGACAGTGCGGCACTCCCTCAGTACTGACCCTCTGACAGTGCAGCACTCCCACAGTACTGACCCACTGACAGTACAGCACTCCCTCAGTACTGACCCTCTGACAGTGCAGCACTCTCTCAGTACAGACCCTCTGACAGTGCAGCACTCCCACAGTACTGACCCTCTGACAGTGCAGCACTCCCTCAGTACTGACCCATTGACAGTGCAGCACTCCCACAGTGCTGACCCTCTGGCAGTGCAGCACTCCCTCAGTACTGACCCTCTGACAGTGCAGCACTCCCGCAGTACTGACCCTCTGACAGTGCAGCACTCCCGCAGTACTGACCCCCTGACAGTGCAGCACTCCCTCAGTACTGACCCTCTGACAGTGCAGCAGTCCCCCTGTACTGACCCTCTGACAGTGCAGCACTCCCTCAGTACTGACCCTCTGACAGTGCAGCACTCCCTCAGTACTGACCCTCTGACAGTGCGGCACTCCCTCAGTACCGACCCTCTGACAGTGCAGCACTCCCTCAGTACTGACCCTCTGACAGTGCGGCACTCCCTCAGTACTGACCCTCTGACAGTGCAGCACTCCCTCAGTACTGACTCTCTGACAGTGCAGCACTCCCTCAGTACTGACCCTCTGACAGTGCGGCACTCCCTCAGTACCGACCCTCTGACAGTGCAGCACTCCCTCAGTACTGACCCTCTGACAGTGCGGCACTCCCTCAGTACCGACCCTCTGACAGTGCAGCACTCCCTCAGTACTGACCCTCTGACAGTGCAGCACTCCCTCAGTACTGACCCTCTGATAGTGCAGCACTCCCTCAGTACTGACCCTCTGACAGTGCAGCAGTCCCTCAGTACTGACCCTCTGACAGTGCGGCACTCCCTCAGTACTGACCCTCTGACAGTGCAGCACTCCCACAGTACTGACCCACTGACAGTACAGCACTCCCTCAGTACTGACCCTCTGACAGTGCAGCACTCTCTCAGTACAGACCCTCTGACAGTGCAGCACTCCCACAGTACTGACCCTCTGACAGTGCAGCACTCCCTCAGTACTGACCCATTGACAGTGCAGCACTCCCACAGTACTGACCCTCTGGCAGTGCAGCACTCCCTCAGTACTGACCCTCTGACAGTGCAGCACTCCCGCAGTACTGACCCTCTGACAGTGCAGCACTCCCTCAGTACTGACCCTCTGACAGTGCAGCACTCACTCAGTACTGACCCTCTGACAGTGCAGCAGTCCCCCTGTACTGACCCAATGACAGTGCAGCACTCCCTCAGTACGGACCCACTGACAGTGCGGCACTCCCTCCATACTGACCCTCTGACAGTGCAGCACTCCTTCAGTACTGACCCTCTGACAGTGCAGCACTCCCTCGGTACTGACCCTCTGACAGTGCAGCACTCCCTCAGTACTGACCCTCTGACAGTGCAGCACTCCCTCAGTACTGACCCTCTGACAGTGCAGCACTCCTTCAGTACTGACCCTCTGACAGTGCAGCACTCCCTCAGTACTGACCCTCTGACAGTGCGGCACTCCCTCAGTACTGACCCTCTGACAGTGCGGCACTCCCTCAGTACTGACCCTCTGACAATGCGGCACTCCCTCAGTACTTACCCTCTGACAGTGCGGCACTCCCTCAGTACTGACCCTCTGACAGTGCGGCGCTCCCTCAGTACTGACCCTCTGATAGTGCAGCACTCCCTCAGTACTGACCCTCTGACAGTGCAGCACTCCCTCAGTACTGCCCCTCTGACAGTGCAGATCTCCCTCAGTACTGACCCACTGACAGTGCAGCACTCCCTCAGTACTGACCCACTGACAGTGCAGCCCTCCCTCAGTACTGACCCATGACAGTGCAGCATTCCCTCAGCACTTTGGGGACAGTGACCACAATTCGGTGACGTTTACGTTAGTGATGGAAAGGGATAAGTATACACCGCAGGGCAAGAGTTATAGCTGGGGGAAGGGCAATTATGATGCCATTAGACATGCCTTGGGGGGACTAGGTTGGAGAAGTAGGCTGCAAGTGTTGGGCACACTGGATGTGTGGAGCTTGTTTAAGGAACAGCTACTGCGTGTTCTTGATAATTACGTACCGGTCAGGCAGGGAGGAAGGCGTCGAGCGAGGGAACCGTGGTTTACCAAAGATTTGGAATCTCTTGTTAAGAGGAAGAAGGAGGCCTATGTGAAGATGAGGAGTGAAGTTTCAGTTGGGGCACTTGATAGTTACAAGGTAGCGAGGAAGGATCTAAAGAGAGAGCTAAGACGAGCAAGGAGGGGACATGAGAAGTATTTGGCAGGTAGGATCAAGGAAAACCCAAAAGCTTTCTATAGGTATGTCAGGAATAACAGAATGACTAGGGTAAGAGTAGGGCCAGTCAAGGACAGGGATGGGAAGTTGTGTGTGGAGTCTGAAGAGATAGGCGAGTTACTAAATGAATATTTTTCGTCAGTATTCACTCAGGAAAAAGATAATGTTGTGGAGGAGAATGCTGAGCCCCGGGCTAATAGAATAGATGGCATTGAGGTACGTAGGGAAGAGGTGTTGGCAATTCTGGACAGGCTGAAAATAGATAAGTCCCCGGGGCCTGATGGGATTTAGCCTAGGATTCTCTGGGAAGCCAGGGAAGAGATTGCTGGGCCTTTGGCTTTAATTTTTATGTCATCATTGGCTACAGGAATAGTGCCAGAGGACTGGAGGATAGCAAATGTGGTCCCTTTGTTCAAGAAGGGGAGTAGAGACAACCCCGGCAACGATAGACCGGTGAGCCTCACGTCTGTTGTGGGTGAAGTCTTGGAGGGGATTATAAGAGACAAGATTTATAATCATCTAGATAGGAATAATATGATTAGGTATAGTCAGCATGGCTTTGTGAAGGGTAGGTCATGCCTCACAAACCTTATCGAGTTCTTTGAGAAGGTGACTGAACAGGTAGACGAGGGTAGAGCAGTTGATGTGGTGTATATGGATTTCAGTAAAGCGTTTGATAAGGTTCCCCACGGTAGGCTATTGCAGAAAATACGGAGGCTGGGGATTGAGGGTGATATAGAGATGTGGATCAGAAATTGGCCAGCTGAAAGAAGACAGAGGGTGGTGGTTGATGGGAAATGTTCAGAATGGAGTTCAGTTACAAGTGGCGTACCACAAGGATCTGTTCTGGGGCCGTTGCTGTTTGTCATTTTTATCAATGACCTAGAGGAAGGCGCAGAAGGGTGGGTGAGTAGATTTGCAGACGACACTAAAGTCGGTGGTGTTGTCGACAGTGTGGAAGGATGTAGCAGGTTACAGAGGGACATAGATAAGCTGCAGAGCTGGGCTGAGAGGTGGCAAATGGAGTTTAATGTAGAGAAGTGTGAGGTGATTCACTTTGGAAGGAATAACAGGAATGCGGAATATTTGGCTAATGGTAAACTTCTTGGAAGTGTGGATGAGCAGAGGGATCTAGGTGTCCATGTACATAGATCCCTGAAAGTTGCCACCCAGGTTGATAGGGTTGTGAAGAAGGCCTATGGAGTGTTGGCCTTTATTGGTAGAGGGATTGAGTTCCGGAGTCGGGAGGTCATGTTGCAGCTGTACAGAACTCTGGTACGGCCGCATTTGGAGTATTGCGTACAGTTCTGGTCACCGCATTATAGGAAGGACGTGGAAGCTTTGGAGCGGGTGCAGAGGAGATTTACCAGGATGTTGCCTGGTATGGAGGGAAAATCTTATGAGGAAAGGCTGATGGACTTGAGGTTGTTTTCGTTAGAGAGAAGAAGGTTAAGAGGAGACTTAATAGAGGCATACAAAATGATCAGGGGGTTAGATAGGGTGGACAGTGAGAGCCTTCTCCCGCGGATGGAAATGGCTAGCACGAGGGGACATAGCCTTAAACTGAGGGGTAATAGATATAGGACAGAGGTCAGAGGTAGGTTCTTTATGCAAAGAGTGGTGAGGCCGTGGAATGGCTACCTGCAACAGTAGTGAACTCGCCAACATTGAGGGCATTTAAAAGTTTATTGGATAAGCATATGGATGATAATGGCATAGTGTAGGTTAGATGGCTTTTGTTTTTTGACTTCCCATGTCGGTGCAACATCGTGGGCCGAAGGGCCTGTACTGCGCTGTATCGTTCTATGTTCTATGACCCTCTGACAGTGCAGCACTCCCTCAGTACCGACCCTCTGACAGTGCAGCACTCCCTCAGTACTGACCCTCTGACAGTGCGGCACTCCCTCAGTACTGACCCTCTGACAGTGCAGCACTCCCTCAGTACTGACCCTCTGACAGTGCAGCACTCCCTCAGTACTGACCATCTGACAGTGCGGCACTCCCTCAGTACTGGCCCTCTGACAGTGCAGCACTCCCTCAGTACTGACCCACTGACAGTGCAGCACTCCCTTAGTACTGACCCTCTGACAGTGCAGCACTCCCTCAGTACTGACCGTCTGATAGTGCAGCACTCCCTCAGTACTGACCCTCTGACAGTGCAGCACTCCCTCAGTACTGACCCTCTGACAGTGCGGCACTCCCTCAGTACTGACCCTCTGACAGTGCAGCAGTCCCCCTGTACTGACCCTCTGACAGTGCAGCACTCCCTCAGTACTGACCCTCTGACAGTGCAGCACTCCCTCAGTACTGACCCTCTGACAGTGCGGCACTCCCTCAGTACCGACCCTCTGACAGTGCAGCACTCCCTCAGTACTGACCCTCTGACAGTGCGGCACTCCCTCAGTACTGACCCTCTGACAGTGCAGCACTCCCTCAGTACTGACTCTCTGACAGTGCAGCACTCCCTCAGTACTGACCCTCTGACAGTGCGGCACTCCCTCAGTACCGACCCTCTGACAGTGCAGCACTCCCTCAGTACTGACCCTCTGACAGTGCGGCACTCCCTCAGTACCGACCCTCTGACAGTGCAGCACTCCCTCAGTACTGACCCTCTGACAGTGCAGCACTCCCTCAGTACTGACCCTCTGATAGTGCAGCATTCCCTCAGTACTGACCCTCTGACAGTGCAGCAGTCCCTCAGTACTGACCCTCTGACAGTGCGGCACTCCCTCAGTACTGACCCTCTGACAGTGCAGCACTCCCACAGTACTGACCCACTGACAGTACAGCACTCCCTCAGTACTGACCCTCTGACAGTGCAGCACTCTCTCAGTACAGACCCTCTGACAGTGCAGCACTCCCACAGTACTGACCCTCTGACAGTGCAGCACTCCCTCAGTACTGACCCATTGACAGTGCAGCACTCCCACAGTACTGACCCTCTGGCAGTGCAGCACTCCCTCAGTACTGACCCTCTGACAGTGCAGCACTCCCGCAGTACTGACCCTCTGACAGTGCAGCACTCCCTCAGTACTGACCCTCTGACAGTGCAGCACTCACTCAGTACTGACCCTCTGACAGTGCAGCAGTCCCCCTGTACTGACCCAATGACAGTGCAGCACTCCCTCAGTACGGACCCACTGACAGTGCGGCACTCCCTCCATACTGACCCTCTGACAGTGCAGCACTCCTTCAGTACTGACCCTCTGACAGTGCAGCACTCCCTCAGTACTGACCCTCTGACAGTGCAGCACTCCCTCAGTACTGACCCTCTGACAGTGCAGCACTCCCTCAGTACTGACCCTCTGACAGTGCAGCACTCCTTCAGTACTGACCCTCTGACAGTGCAGCACTCCCTCAGTACTGACCCTCTGACAGTGCGGCACTCCCTCAGTACTGACCCTCTGACAGTGCGGCACTCCCTCAGTACTGACCCTCTGACAATGCGGCACTCCCTCAGTACTTACCCTCTGACAGTGCGGCACTCCCTCAGTACTGACCCTCTGACAGTGCGGCGCTCCCTCAGTACTGACCCTCTGATAGTGCAGCACTCCCTCAGTACTGACCCTCTGACAGTGCAGCACTCCCTCAGTACTGCCCCTCTGACAGTGCAGATCTCCCTCAGTACTGACCCACTGACAGTGCAGCACTCCCTCAGTACTGACCCACTGACAGTGCAGCCCTCCCTCAGTACTGACCCATGACAGTGCAGCATTCCCTCAGCACTTTGGGGACAGTGACCACAATTCGGTGACGTTTACGTTAGTGATGGAAAGGGATAAGTATACACCGCAGGGCAAGAGTTATAGCTGGGGGAAGGGCAATTATGATGCCATTAGACATGCCTTGGGGGGACTAGGTTGGAGAAGTAGGCTGCAAGTGTTGGGCACACTGGATGTGTGGAGCTTGTTTAAGGAACAGCTACTGCGTGTTCTTGATAATTACGTACCGGTCAGGCAGGGAGGAAGGCGTCGAGCGAGGGAACCGTGGTTTACCAAAGATTTGGAATCTCTTGTTAAGAGGAAGAAGGAGGCCTATGTGAAGATGAGGAGTGAAGTTTCAGTTGGGGCACTTGATAGTTACAAGGTAGCGAGGAAGGATCTAAAGAGAGAGCTAAGACGAGCAAGGAGGGGACATGAGAAGTATTTGGCAGGTAGGATCAAGGAAAACCCAAAAGCTTTCTATAGGTATGTCAGGAATAACAGAATGACTAGGGTAAGAGTAGGGCCAGTCAAGGACAGGGATGGGAAGTTGTGTGTGGAGTCTGAAGAGATAGGCGAGTTACTAAATGAATATTTTTCGTCAGTATTCACTCAGGAAAAAGATAATGTTGTGGAGGAGAATGCTGAGCCCCGGGCTAATAGAATAGATGGCATTGAGGTACGTAGGGAAGAGGTGTTGGCAATTCTGGACAGGCTGAAAATAGATAAGTCCCCGGGGCCTGATGGGATTTAGCCTAGGATTCTCTGGGAAGCCAGGGAAGAGATTGCTGGGCCTTTGGCTTTAATTTTTATGTCATCATTGGCTACAGGAATAGTGCCAGAGGACTGGAGGATAGCAAATGTGGTCCCTTTGTTCAAGAAGGGGAGTAGAGACAACCCCGGCAACGATAGACCGGTGAGCCTCACGTCTGTTGTGGGTGAAGTCTTGGAGGGGATTATAAGAGACAAGATTTATAATCATCTAGATAGGAATAATATGATTAGGTATAGTCAGCATGGCTTTGTGAAGGGTAGGTCATGCCTCACAAACCTTATCGAGTTCTTTGAGAAGGTGACTGAACAGGTAGACGAGGGTAGAGCAGTTGATGTGGTGTATATGGATTTCAGTAAAGCGTTTGATAAGGTTCCCCACGGTAGGCTATTGCAGAAAATACGGAGGCTGGGGATTGAGGGTGATATAGAGATGTGGATCAGAAATTGGCCAGCTGAAAGAAGACAGAGGGTGGTGGTTGATGGGAAATGTTCAGAATGGAGTTCAGTTACAAGTGGCGTACCACAAGGATCTGTTCTGGGGCCGTTGCTGTTTGTCATTTTTATCAATGACCTAGAGGAAGGCGCAGAAGGGTGGGTGAGTAGATTTGCAGACGACACTAAAGTCGGTGGTGTTGTCGACAGTGTGGAAGGATGTAGCAGGTTACAGAGGGACATAGATAAGCTGCAGAGCTGGGCTGAGAGGTGGCAAATGGAGTTTAATGTAGAGAAGTGTGAGGTGATTCACTTTGGAAGGAATAACAGGAATGCGGAATATTTGGCTAATGGTAAACTTCTTGGAAGTGTGGATGAGCAGAGGGATCTAGGTGTCCATGTACATAGATCCCTGAAAGTTGCCACCCAGGTTGATAGGGTTGTGAAGAAGGCCTATGGAGTGTTGGCCTTTATTGGTAGAGGGATTGAGTTCCGGAGTCGGGAGGTCATGTTGCAGCTGTACAGAACTCTGGTACGGCCGCATTTGGAGTATTGCGTACAGTTCTGGTCACCGCATTATAGGAAGGACGTGGAAGCTTTGGAGCGGGTGCAGAGGAGATTTACCAGGATGTTGCCTGGTATGGAGGGAAAATCTTATGAGGAAAGGCTGATGGACTTGAGGTTGTTTTCGTTAGAGAGAAGAAGGTTAAGAGGAGACTTAATAGAGGCATACAAAATGATCAGGGGGTTAGATAGGGTGGACAGTGAGAGCCTTCTCCCGCGGATGGAAATGGCTAGCACGAGGGGACATAGCCTTAAACTGAGGGGTAATAGATATAGGACAGAGGTCAGAGGTAGGTTCTTTATGCAAAGAGTGGTGAGGCCGTGGAATGGCTACCTGCAACAGTAGTGAACTCGCCAACATTGAGGGCATTTAAAAGTTTATTGGATAAGCATATGGATGATAATGGCATAGTGTAGGTTAGATGGCTTTTGTTTTTTGACTTCCCATGTCGGTGCAACATCGTGGGCCGAAGGGCCTGTACTGCGCTGTATCGTTCTATGTTCTATGACCCTCTGACAGTGCAGCACTCCCTCAGTACCGACCCTCTGACAGTGCAGCACTCCCTCAGTACTGACCCTCTGACAGTGCGGCACTCCCTCAGTACTGACCCTCTGACAGTGCAGCACTCCCTCAGTACTGACCCTCTGACAGTGCAGCACTCCCTCAGTACTGACCATCTGACAGTGCGGCACTCCCTCAGTACTGGCCCTCTGACAGTGCAGCACTCCCTCAGTACTGACCCACTGACAGTGCAGCACTCCCTTAGTACTGACCCTCTGACAGTGCAGCACTCCCTCAGTACTGACCGTCTGATAGTGCAGCACTCCCTCAGTACTGACCCTCTGACAGTGCAGCACTCCCTCAGTACTGACCCTCTGACAGTGCGGCACTCCCTCAGTACTGACACTCTGACAGTGCAGCACTCGCTCAGTACTGATCCTCTAACAGTGCAGCACTCCCTCAATACTGACCCACTGACAGTGCAGCACTCCCTCAGTACTGACCCTCTGACGGTGCAGCACTCACTCAGTACTGACCCTCTGATGGTGCGGCACTCCCTCAGTACTGACCCTCTGACAGTGCAGCACTCCCTCAGTACTGACCCTCTGACAGTGCGGCACTCCCTCAGTACTGGCACTCTGACAGTGCAGCACTCCCTCAGTACTGACCCACTGACAGTGCGGCACTCCCTCAGTACTGGCCCTCTGACAGTACGGCACTCCCTCAGTACTGACCCACTGACAGTGCGGCACTCCCTCAGTACTGACCCTCTGACAGTGCGGCACTCCCTGAGTACAGACCCTCTGACAGTGCGGCACTCCCTCAGTACTGACCCTCTGACAGTGCAGCACCCCCTCAGTACTGACCCTCTGATAGTGCAGCACTCCCTCAGAACTGACCCTCTGACAGTGCAGCAGTGCCTCAGTACTGACCCTCTGACAGTGCGGCACTCCCTCAGTACTGACCCTCTGACAGTGCAGCACTCCCACAGTACTGACCCACTGACAGTACAGCACTCCCTCAGTACTGACCCTCTGACAGTGCAGCACTCTCTCAGTACAGACCCTCTGACAGTGCAGCACTCCCACAGTACTGACCCTCTGACAGTGCAGCACTCCCTCAGTACTGACCCATTGACAGTGCAGCACTCCCACAGTGCTGACCCTCTGGCAGTGCAGCACTCCCTCAGTACTGACCCTCTGACAGTGCAGCACTCCCGCAGTACTGACCCTCTGACAGTGCAGCACTCCCGCAGTACTGACCCCCTGACAGTGCAGCACTCCCTCAGTACTGACCCTCTGACAGTGCAGCAGTCCCCCTGTACTGACCCTCTGACAGCGCAGCACTCCCTCAGTACTGACCCTCTGACAGTGCAGCACTCCCTCAGTACTGACCCTCTGACAGTGCGGCACTCCCTCAGTACCGACCCTCTGACAGTGCAGCACTCCCTCAGTACTGACCCTCTGACAGTGCGGCACTCCCTCAGTACTGACCCTCTGACAGTGCAGCACTCCCTCAGTACTGACTCTCTGACAGTGCAGCACTCCCTCAGTACTGACCCTCTGACAGTGCGGCACTCCCTCAGTACCGACCCTCTGACAGTGCAGCACTCCCTCAGTACCGACCCTCTGACAGTGCGGCACTCCCTCAGTACCGACCCTCTGACAGTGCAGCACTCCCTCAGTACTGACCCTCTGACAGTGCAGCACTCCCTCAGTACTGACCCTCTGATAGTGCAGCACTCCCTCAGTACTGACCCTCTGACAGTGCAGCAGTCCCTCAGTACTGACCCTCTGACAGTGCGGCACTCCCTCAGTACTGACCCTCTGACAGTGCAGCACTCCCACAGTACTGACCCACTGACAGTACAGCACTCCCTCAGTACTGACCCTCTGACAGTGCAGCACTTTCTCAGTACAGACCCTCTGACAGTGCAGCACTCCCACAGTACTGACCCTCTGACAGTGCAGCACTCCCTCAGTACTGACCCATTGACAGTGCAGCACTCCCACAGTACTGACCCTCTGGCAGTGCAGCACTCCCTCAGTACTGACCCTCTGACAGTGCAGCACTCCCGCAGTACTGACCCTCTGACAGTGCAGCACTCCCTCAGTACTGACCCTCTGACAGTGCAGCACTCACTCAGTACTGACCCTCTGACAGTGCAGCAGTCCCCCTGTACTGACCCAATGACAGTGCAGCACTCCCTCAGTACGGACCCACTGACAGTGCGGCACTCCCTCCATACTGACCCTCTGACAGTGCAGCACTCCTTCAGTACTGACCCTCTGACAGTGCAGCACTCCCTCAGTACTGACCCTCTGACAGTGCAGCACTCCCTCAGTACTGACCCTCTGACAGTGCAGCACTCCCTCAGTACTGACCCTCTGACAGTGCAGCACTCCTTCAGTACTGACCCTCTGACAGTGCAGCACTCCCTCAGTACTGACCCTCTGACAGTGCGGCACTCCCTCAGTACTGACCCTCTGACAGTGCGGCACTCCCTCAGTACTGACCCTCTGACAATGCGGCACTCCCTCAGTACTTACCCTCTGACAGTGCGGCACTCCCTCAGTACTGACCCTCTGACAGTGCGGCGCTCCCTCAGTACTGACCCTCTGATAGTGCAGCACTCCCTCAGTACTGACCCTCTGACAGTGCAGCACTCCCTCAGTACTGCCCCTCTGACAGTGCAGATCTCCCTCAGTACTGACCCACTGACAGTGCAGCACTCCCTCAGTACTGACCCACTGACAGTGCAGCCCTCCCTCAGTACTGACCCATGACAGTGCAGCATTCCCTCAGCACTTTGGGGACAGTGACCACAATTCGGTGACGTTTACGTTAGTGATGGAAAGGGATAAGTATACACCGCAGGGCAAGAGTTATAGCTGGGGGAAGGGCAATTATGATGCCATTAGACATGCCTTGGGGGGACTAGGTTGGAGAAGTAGGCTGCAAGTGTTGGGCACACTGGATGTGTGGAGCTTGTTTAAGGAACAGCTACTGCGTGTTCTTGATAATTACGTACCGGTCAGGCAGGGAGGAAGGCGTCGAGCGAGGGAACCGTGGTTTACCAAAGATTTGGAATCTCTTGTTAAGAGGAAGAAGGAGGCCTATGTGAAGATGAGGAGTGAAGTTTCAGTTGGGGCACTTGATAGTTACAAGGTAGCGAGGAAGGATCTAAAGAGAGAGCTAAGACGAGCAAGGAGGGGACATGAGAAGTATTTGGCAGGTAGGATCAAGGAAAACCCAAAAGCTTTCTATAGGTATGTCAGGAATAACAGAATGACTAGGGTAAGAGTAGGGCCAGTCAAGGACAGGGATGGGAAGTTGTGTGTGGAGTCTGAAGAGATAGGCGAGTTACTAAATGAATATTTTTCGTCAGTATTCACTCAGGAAAAAGATAATGTTGTGGAGGAGAATGCTGAGCCCCGGGCTAATAGAATAGATGGCATTGAGGTACGTAGGGAAGAGGTGTTGGCAATTCTGGACAGGCTGAAAATAGATAAGTCCCCGGGGCCTGATGGGATTTAGCCTAGGATTCTCTGGGAAGCCAGGGAAGAGATTGCTGGGCCTTTGGCTTTAATTTTTATGTCATCATTGGCTACAGGAATAGTGCCAGAGGACTGGAGGATAGCAAATGTGGTCCCTTTGTTCAAGAAGGGGAGTAGAGACAACCCCGGCAACGATAGACCGGTGAGCCTCACGTCTGTTGTGGGTGAAGTCTTGGAGGGGATTATAAGAGACAAGATTTATAATCATCTAGATAGGAATAATATGATTAGGTATAGTCAGCATGGCTTTGTGAAGGGTAGGTCATGCCTCACAAACCTTATCGAGTTCTTTGAGAAGGTGACTGAACAGGTAGACGAGGGTAGAGCAGTTGATGTGGTGTATATGGATTTCAGTAAAGCGTTTGATAAGGTTCCCCACGGTAGGCTATTGCAGAAAATACGGAGGCTGGGGATTGAGGGTGATATAGAGATGTGGATCAGAAATTGGCCAGCTGAAAGAAGACAGAGGGTGGTGGTTGATGGGAAATGTTCAGAATGGAGTTCAGTTACAAGTGGCGTACCACAAGGATCTGTTCTGGGGCCGTTGCTGTTTGTCATTTTTATCAATGACCTAGAGGAAGGCGCAGAAGGGTGGGTGAGTAGATTTGCAGACGACACTAAAGTCGGTGGTGTTGTCGACAGTGTGGAAGGATGTAGCAGGTTACAGAGGGACATAGATAAGCTGCAGAGCTGGGCTGAGAGGTGGCAAATGGAGTTTAATGTAGAGAAGTGTGAGGTGATTCACTTTGGAAGGAATAACAGGAATGCGGAATATTTGGCTAATGGTAAACTTCTTGGAAGTGTGGATGAGCAGAGGGATCTAGGTGTCCATGTACATAGATCCCTGAAAGTTGCCACCCAGGTTGATAGGGTTGTGAAGAAGGCCTATGGAGTGTTGGCCTTTATTGGTAGAGGGATTGAGTTCCGGAGTCGGGAGGTCATGTTGCAGCTGTACAGAACTCTGGTACGGCCGCATTTGGAGTATTGCGTACAGTTCTGGTCACCGCATTATAGGAAGGACGTGGAAGCTTTGGAGCGGGTGCAGAGGAGATTTACCAGGATGTTGCCTGGTATGGAGGGAAAATCTTATGAGGAAAGGCTGATGGACTTGAGGTTGTTTTCGTTAGAGAGAAGAAGGTTAAGAGGAGACTTAATAGAGGCATACAAAATGATCAGGGGGTTAGATAGGGTGGACAGTGAGAGCCTTCTCCCGCGGATGGAAATGGCTAGCACGAGGGGACATAGCCTTAAACTGAGGGGTAATAGATATAGGACAGAGGTCAGAGGTAGGTTCTTTATGCAAAGAGTGGTGAGGCCGTGGAATGGCTACCTGCAACAGTAGTGAACTCGCCAACATTGAGGGCATTTAAAAGTTTATTGGATAAGCATATGGATGATAATGGCATAGTGTAGGTTAGATGGCTTTTGTTTTTTGACTTCCCATGTCGGTGCAACATCGTGGGCCGAAGGGCCTGTACTGCGCTGTATCGTTCTATGTTCTATGACCCTCTGACAGTGCAGCACTCCCTCAGTACCGACCCTCTGACAGTGCAGCACTCCCTCAGTACTGACCCTCTGACAGTGCGGCACTCCCTCAGTACTGACCCTCTGACAGTGCAGCACTCCCTCAGTACTGACCCTCTGACAGTGCAGCACTCCCTCAGTACTGACTCTCTGACAGTGCGGCACTCCCTCAGTACTGACTCTCTGACAGTGCAGCACTCCCCCAGTACTGACCCTCTGACAGTGCAGCACTCCCACAGTACTGACCCTCTGACAGTGCAGAACTCCCTCAGTACTGACCATCTGACAGTGCAGCACTCCCTCAGTACTGACCCTCTGACAGTGCAGCATTCCCTCAGTACTGACCCTCTGACAGTGCAGCTCTCCCTCAGTACTGACCCTCTGACAGTGCAGCACTCCCTCAGTACTGACCCTCTGACAGTGCAGCACTCCCTCAGTACTGACCCTCTGACAGTGCGGCACTCCCTCAGTACTGACCATCTGACAGTGCGGCACTCCCTCAGTACTGACCCTCTGACAGTGCGGCACTCCCTCAGTACTGACCCTCTGACAGTGCAGCACTCCTTCAGTACTGACCCTCTGACAGTGCAGCACTCCCTCAGTACTGACCCTCTGACAGTGCAGCACTCCTTCAGTACTAACCCTCTGACAGTGCGGCACTCCCTCAGTACTGACCCTCTGACAGTGCGGCACTCCCTCAGTACTGACCCTCTGACAGTGCAGCACTCCTTCAGTACTGACCCTCTGACAGTGCAGCACTCCCTCAGTACTGACCCTCTGACAGTGCAGCACTCCCTCAGTACTGACCCTCTGACAGTGCAGCACTCCCTCAGTACTGACCCTCTGACAGTGCAGCACTCCTTCAGTACTGACCCTCTGACAGTGCAGCACTCCCTCAGCACTGACCCTCTGACAGTGCGGCACTCCCTCAGTACTGACCATCTGACAGTGCGGCGCTCCCTCAGTACTGACCCTCTGACAGTGCGGCACTCCCTCAGTACTGACCCTCTGACAGTGCAGCACTCCCTCAGTACTGACCCTCTGACAGTGCAGCACTCCCTCAGTACTGACCCTCTGACAGTGCAGCATTCCTTCAGTACTGGCCCTCTGACAGTGCAGCACTCCCTCAGCACTGACCCTCTGACAGTGCGGCACTCCCTCAGTACTGACCCTCTGACAGTGCGGCACTCCCTCAGTACTGACCATCTGACAGTGCAGCACTCCCTCAGTACTGACCCTCTGACAGTGCAGCACTCCCTCAGTACTGACCCTCTGACAGTGCAGCACTCCCTCAGTACTGACCCTCTGACAGTGCGGCACTCCCTCAGTACTGACCCTCTGATGGTGCAGCACTCCCTCAGTACTGACCCTCTGACAGTGCGGCACTCCCTCAGTACTGACCATCTGACAGTGCAGCACTCCCTCAGTACTGACCCTCTGACAGTGCAGCTTCCTCTCATTACGTTGGGTGATTTTTGTTTCAGTTTTTCACAGTCTCTGGTGGGACCAGAATTCTCGACTTTCTGACTCAGCGTTGAGAATGTTTCCCACTTTGCCGAGTCAGAAAGTGTACTCATTTTTCCAAATTGTATGAAACCCGACACAGGAATCTGTAAACCCGTGATTGCGTTCACCCCCTGCCACCTGCTGATTGAATGTAAACAATAATGTGACCCGAGTCTAATGTTCTCCCTTCAGTGCTAAAACCTGGATATTCCCTCCCTCCCAATGCAGCCATTTCCTCCCCACCTCCCATTCCTGCAGCATGTGACCCATTCCCAGTCTGTTTCCCACTTTCACCCCGTCTACATTCTCTGTCTTTTCCTTGCAAGACTGCCAATGTTTCGGCCACTCGAAGCGGTGCAGTTACCTCGATCTGCTCAGCACTGCCGTTTGTGTGAACTGTAAACACAACACTCGAGGCCGACACTGCCAGTTATGTCGGCTGGGTCACCATCGAAACCCTTCAGCACAGCTGGACCATCACAACGTTTGCTTAGGTCAGTTCCTGATATAATCTCCACTCTCACCTCCTTCATTCATCCGTCTGCTTTCAAACCAACACAGGAAATAAATAAAATAACTGCAACAGGGCTGAGAAAAATAGCACCAGAAATCTGTTCTCGTTCCCTGGCAATGTCACCTGGTCCAATCTTTCCTCAGCAATGGAGCCTGGTCCAACCTTTCCTTGGCGATGGGGCCTGGTCCAATCTTTCCCTAGCGATGGGGCCTAGTCCAACCTTTCCCTAGCGATGGGGCCTAATCCAACCTTTCCTTGGCGATGGGGCCTGGTCCAACCTTTCCTTGGCGATGGGGCCTGGTCCAATCTTTCCCTCGCGATGAGGCCTGGTCCAATCTTTCCCTAGCGATGGGGCCTAGTCCAATCTTTCCCTAGCGATGGGGCCTAGTCCAACCTTTCCTTGGCGATGGGGCCTGGTCCAATCTTTCCCTAGCGATGGGGCCTGGTCCAATCTTTCCCTAGCGATGGGGCCTAGTCCAACCTTTCCCTCGCGATGAGGCCTGGTCCAATCTTTCCCTAGCGATGGGGCCTAGTCCAACCTTTCCTTGGCGATGGGGCCTGGTCCAACCTTTCCCTAGCGATGGGGCCTGGTCCAACCTTTCCCTAGCGCTGGAGCCTGGTCCAACCTTTCCCTAGCGATGGAGCCTGGTCCAACCTTTCCCTGGTGATGGGGCCTGGTCCAATCTTTCCCTAGCGATGGGGCCTAGTCCAACCTTTCCTTGGCGATGGGGCCTGGTCCAATCTTTCCCTAGCGATGGGGCCTAGTCCAACCTTTCCCTCGCGATGAGGCCTGGTCCAATCTTTCCCTAGCGATGGGGCCTAGTCCAACCTTTCCTTGGCGATGGGGCCTGGTCCAATCTTTCCCTAGCGATGGGGCCTAGTCCAACCTTTCCCTGGCGATGGGGCCTGGTCCAACCTTTCCCTAGCGATGGAGCCTGGTCCAACCTTTCCCTAGCGCTGGAGCCTGGTCCAACCTTTCCCTAGCGATGGAGCCTGGTCCAACCTTTCCCTAGTGATGGAGCCTGGTCCAACCTTTCCCTAGCGATGAGGCCTGGTCTAACCTTTCCCTAGCGATGGGGCCTGGTCCAACCTTTCCCTAGCGATGGGGCCTGGTCCAACCTTTCCCTAGCGATGGTGCCTGGTCCAACCTTTCCCTAGCGATGGAGCCTGGTCCAACCTTTCCCTAGCGATGGAGCCTGGTCCAACCTTTCCCTCGCGATGAGGCCTGGTCTAACCTTTCCCTGGCGATGGGGCCTGGTCCAACCTTTCCCCAATGATGGGGCCAGATCCAACCTTTCCCTAGCGATGGGGCTTGGTCCAACCTTTCCCTGGCGATGGGGCCTGGTCCAATCTTTCCCCAGCGATGGAGCCTGGTCCAACCTTTCCCTGGCGATGGGGCCTGGTCCAACCATTCCCTAGCGATGGGGCCTGGTCCAACCTTTCGCTAGCGACGGGGCCTGGTCCAACCTTTCCCTAGCGATGGGGCTTGGTCCAACCTTTCCCTGGCGATGGGGCCTGGTCCAACCTTTCCCGCGTGATAAGGCCTGGTCCAACCTTTCCCTAGCGATGGAGCCTGGTCCAACCTTTCCCCATCGATGGGGCCTGGTCCAACCTTTCCCCAGCGATGAGTCCTGGTCCAACTTTTCCCTCGCAATGAGGCCTGATCCAACCTTTCCCTGGTGATGGGGCCTGGTGCAACCTTTCCCTGGCAATGAGGCCTGGTCCAACCTTTCCCTAGTGATAAAGCCTGGTCCAACCTTTCCCTTGCAATGAGGGCTGGTACAACTTTTCCATAGCGATGACAGCTGGTTTAACCTTTACCTAGCGATAAGGCCTAGTCTAACCTTTCCCAGCGGTCCAACCTTTTGCTAGCTATGAGGTCTGGTGCAACATTTCCATAGTGATGAGGCGTGGTCCAACCTTTATGTAGTGATGGGGCCTGCTCCAACCATTCCTTAATAATGGGGCCATGTCCAACCTTTCCCTCGACATGGTCCAGACTTTCCCGAGCAATGGGGCCTAGTCCAGCCTTTCCTTAGTGATGAGACCCAGTCCATTAGCAATGGGGCTTGGCCCAACTATTCCCCACTGATGGGGTATTATGGCAGCGGACCAGACCCCAACAGCAACTAGGATACCGGACAGAAACCCCAATATTTTATTTTCAATTTGTCAGACAATGAAGAAAGGATTCCTCGCTCCTCGAGTGATGACACTAAGAAATAGGGATATGGTAAATTAGAACAAACGTTATTGTAAATGTAGTGTGATAGTCTTTAACATCATACTAGAAAATATCTTACAATCACCTCTTAAACAATGCTAATCAATACAGTCACACAATAACCCTTAACTTTTATCTTTACTCACTCAAACAGCTAAACCATCTCAGCTCTCAATCCTCTTTAAATGCAATTAGCAGACCCAGGCCAACTCGGTTAAAGATGTTCTTTGGGACCGTTTTAAGCGACAGACCTGAATCCTGTCAGGGCAATACTGAAGTGTTCAGAAACTGTTTGACTTGCACCTCCAAAGCTGAACTGCCTGCTTTTCTGCCAAAACGCCTGGTTCCCAAGCATCTCCAGCACCACCTTGGGGTGGCACAGTAGCACAGTGGTTAGCACTGCTGCCTCACAGCTTCAGACTCGTGTTCGATTCCAGCCTCGGGTCACTGTCTGTGTGGAGTCCGCACGTTCATAGAATTTACAGTGCAGAAGGAGGCCATTTGGCCCATCGAGTCTGCACCGGCTCTTGGAAAGAGCACCCTACCCAAGGTCAACACCTCCGCCCTATCCCCATAACCCAGTAACCCCACCCAACACTAAGGGCAATTTTGGACACTAAGGGCAATTTGTCATGGCCAATCCACCTAACCTGCACATCTTTGGACTGTGGGAGGAAACCGGAGCACCCGGAGGAAACCCACGCACACACGGGGAGGATGTGCAGACTCCGCACAGACAGTGACCCAAGCCGGAATCGAACCTGGGACCCCGGAGCTGTGAAGCAATTGTGCTATCCACAATGCTACCGTGCTTTCCACTTTCTCCCCGTGTCTGCGTGGGTTTCCTCCGGGTGCTCCAGTTTCCTCCCACAAGTCCCGAAAGACGTGCAGGTTAGGTGGATTGGCCGCGCTAAATTGCCCCTTAGCGTCCAAAAAGGTTGGCAGGGTTGCTGGGTTATGGGGATAGGATGGAGGCGTGGGCTTAGGTGGAGTGCTCTTTCCGGTGAGTGGGGCAGACTTGATGGGCTGAATGGGCACCTTCTGCACCATAAATTCTATGATTCTACCAACTGAACACAATGGGCGGGATTCTCCGCGATCGACGGGAGGCGTCAAAAACGGCGGGAACTACTCCGGCGTCGAGCCAACCGGAAGTGGCGGAATTCTCTGCAGTTCCGGGGGCTAGGCCAGCGCTGGAGGGGTTGGCGCCGCGCCAGCTGGCACCAAAGGGATTGCGTGAGTTAACGCATGCGCAGACCGGCTGGTGTATTCTGCCGCATGCACAGGGGCCATGGTGGAGCCCTCCAGGGGCCGACGCGGAAGGAAGAACAGACCCGCCCGCAGATCGGTGGGCCCCGATCGCGGGCCAGGCCATCGTGGGGCCACCCCCCGGGGTAGGATCCCCCCGCGTCCTCCCCCGAGGACCCCACCAGACAACTTAGCTGCCAGGTCCCGCCGTGTGGGACCATGTCCTACCCACGCCGGTGGGACTGGCCAAAAACGGGCGGCCGCTCAACCTATCGGGGCCCGGGGAATTGCCGGGGGGGGGCCGCTGCCAACGGTCCCCGACCAGCATGGCGTGAATCCCGGCCCCGCCCGAAAACCGGCGCTGGAGAATATGGCAGTCGGCATCGGAGTGGCGGGGCAGGATTCACGCCCCCCCCCCCCCCCCCGCCCCCGAGCATTCTCCGACCCGGCGAGGGGTGGAGAAACCCGCCCAATGTGTCTGTCTGACTAACTACTCCACAGGGAATCTTAATCCATTAGCCCACGTTTTCCAAGACTTTATTCACACCTCTGACTCCCAAAAACATAATTACCTTTTAAATCAGGGTTAGTTTCATTCAAACACCTGACTGGTTACACACACACACTAACTCAGGCTTTTAACCCTTACTGCACCAAGTAATCATAAGACAATATATCTGAAATTCCGACATTCACCACATGGGGCTTGGTGCAATCTTTCCTAAGCAAAGGGACCTGGTCTAACCTTACCCTAGTAACAGGGCCTTGTCCAACCTTACCGTAGTAACAGGGCCTGGTCCAACCTTACCCTAGTAACAGGGCCTGGTCCAGCCTTACCCTAGTAACAGGGCCTGGTCCAGCCTTACCCTAGTAACAGGGCCTGGTCCAACCTTACCCTAGTAACAAGGCCTGGTCTAACCTTACCCTAGTAACAGGGCCTGGTCTAACCTTACCCCAGTAACAAGGCCTGGTCAAACCTTACCCTAGTAACAGGGCCTGGTCTAACCTTACCTAGTAACAGGGCCTGGTCTAACCTTACCCTAGTAACAGGGCCTGGTCCAACCTTTCCCTAGTAACAAGGCCGGGTCTAACCTTACCTAGTAACAGGGCCTGGTCTAACCTTACCCTAGTAACAGGGCCTGGTCTAACCTTACCCTAGTAACAGGGCCTTGTCCAACCTTACCCTAGTAACAGGGCCTGGTCCAACCTTACCCTAGTAACAAGGCCTGGTCTAACCTTACCTAGTAACAGGGCCTGGTCTAACCTTACCCCAGTAACAAGGCCTGGTCCAACCTTACCCTAGTAACAAGGCCTGGTCTAACCTTACCTAGTAACAGGGCCTGGTCTAACCTTACCCTAGTAACAGGGCCTGATCCAGCCTTACCCTAGTAACAGGGCCTGGTCTAACCTTAACCTAGTAACAGGGCCTGATCCAACTTTACCATAGTAGCAGGGCCTGGACCAACCTTACCCTAGTAACAAGGCCTGGTCTAACCTTACCCTAGTAACAAGGCCTGGTCTAACCTTACCTAGTAACAGGGCCTGGTCTAACCTTACCCCAGTAACAAGGCCTGGTCCAACCTTACCCTAGTAACAAGGCCTGGTCTAACCTTACCTAGTAACAGGGCCTGGTCTAACCTTACCCTAGTAACAGGGCCTGATCCAGCCTTACCCTAGTAACAGGGCCTGGTCTAACCTTAACCTAGTAACAGGGCCTGATCCAACTTTACCATAGTAGCAGGGCCTGGACCAACCTTACCCTAGTAACAAGGCCTGGTCTAACCTTACCCTAGTAACAGGGCCTGGTCTAACCTTACCCTAGTAACAGGGCCTTGTCCAACCTTACCCTAGTAACAGGGCCTGGTCCAACCTTACCCTAGTAACAAGGCCTGGTCTAACCTTACCTAGTAACAGGGCCTGGTCTAACCTTACCCCAGTAACAAGGCCTGATCCAGCCTTACCCTAGTAACAGGGCCTGGTCTAACCTTAACCTAGTAACAGGGCCTGATCCAACTTTACCATAGTAGCAGGGCCTGGACCAACCTTACCCCAGTAACAGGGCCGGGTCTGACCATTCCCTAGTAATTGGGGCCTGGTTCAACCTTTCCTTAGCAATGGGGCCTGTTTCAACCTTTCTGAATATTCGGCTTCAAATCCCGGCCCCGGGTCACTGTCCGTGTGGAGTTTGCACATTCTCCCTGTGTCTGCGTGGGTTTCACCCCCACCACCCAAAGATGTGCAGGGTAGACGGATTGGCCACGCTAAATTTCCCCTTAATTGGAAAAAGAAATTGGGTACTCTAAATTTTTAAAAAAACTATTCCCCAGGCCTGGGGCATTGCGGCACTGGCGGAGAATCCTGCCAGACATACAGGGCATCTGTGACTTCATGGACGCATTGTGAGCTGTAGGTTGTCAAGTCCCCAGCTCGAGCCCTGGAATAAATCCAGGCATTGACATGCAGGGTTGTGGTGTCCTTGACAGTCACTGCAAACGGGTATACCCCTCCACGTGGTGCCAAGTCTGCAAGGGCATGGCACAGGTGCTGCACTATCTCCGTGTTGAGGCAAAGCTTCCGGTGGCACATGCCATCTGTCATCTTCTCAAACGAGCAACGATGCCTGGACACCTGAGGCCGTCTCTGGCCTCCCCTACTGGGTCCCTCCCCAACCTAATGGGTGTCCAGGTGCTCAGGGTGTGGGGCCGACCCCTGAACATGGACTGCCGCCTCGAGCCTGCAACGTCGCTCTGTCGCTGCCTTCTCTTGTGTCTGGGCTTCATTCACTATTTCGAAGAGGCCTACTCACCTCCTCCGATCCCCTCAGCAGCCATTACACCAGCTACACGTTTTTAATTAGGTGCGCTAAAGGGCATCCACGTGACCACCCGCTGGAGAGCCGGTTAGATCTCGGGAGGCCGTTGGATAGGGTGTCCGTCCCGTTTATGAGATGGAGACTGCCCTCAATTGATATTAACTTGAACCTCACCACTGCTCAGCACGACCCGGAACCCGCCAGCGGGAGAGGGCCGGTTAGAACGATAACCACTTGGCGCCCAGCGCAGATCCCAATTCCAGCCTCTCCCACAATCTAACCGGCTTGCAAGGATCCACTCCGGGTGCAACGCGGCCGTTAGCTCGCATCCATCTTCCCTACATCTCTCCAATGAAACGCTTTCATCATTCTAAAGATCTCATTCATGTCAGCCCTCCTCTGTTCTAGAGAAACAATCTCAAGCTTGTTCAGGTTTCCTGTTAGTTCCGTTCTGCTACCATCCTACATGGTACATCCTACAATATCTTATTTTACACCTTCCCCAGTGTCTGTCTCTCCTTTTTAAATGACGGA
Organism: Scyliorhinus torazame; assembly: GCF_047496885.1. Taxonomy (NCBI): domain Eukaryota; kingdom Metazoa; phylum Chordata; class Chondrichthyes; order Carcharhiniformes; family Scyliorhinidae; genus Scyliorhinus; species Scyliorhinus torazame. The sequence continues at coordinate 6,883,095 of NC_092713.1, forward strand.
GACAGAAATGTTTACAGTTTTTCAATTGGATCGACAAGTTTGTTCCAAGTTGAACATAATTTTTCTGCTGGTGGATTCTACCCTGTGGTAATGAAGCCATTGCTTGGCTTGCCTTTCCTTGGCCTTGTTAATCAGTGTTGATTCTGTGTAGTTTCGCAGACAGTGGAACACAGGTTGTGTACAGCCAGTGTGTGCAGCATTGAAACACTTTATAAAGTGTTGGAGACTTTGTTTTACTCTCCGAGTCTGACCATCCCTTGTCCTGGGTCACGGTCATTTGTGTTGCTGACTTTGTGTTGATGTGTTTGATTGGGAATCTGTGTGCAGTATGTGTGTGTGTGTCTTGTTTCCACAGACTGTAAGTGTAATCCTGACGGCTCACTCCACCATCGCTGCAATGACACGGGATATTGTGACTGTAAGGCTGGTGCAACAGGTCCCAAGTGCGACAGGTGCCTGCCCGGGTATTACTGGCACAGGGGCTGTCAAGGTAAGAGACCGTTCCACACCAGCTCCTGCCCCCTCGCCATCCCGGATTCTGTGTGTCAGTGTCAGCAGGGTATCGGATAGTCCAGTTACTGTGGGGAATCTCAGAGGCTGTTGGCGAGTGAACCCTCTCGAAAGATGTGGTAAACCACTGTGTTCTGATATTAGGGGTTGTACGGTAGAACCTGCACTACAGGTAGCCTCCAGCTCGCAGCCATTTCGCCAGCTGCTGTGGGAGGCCACACATCTGATGCTAATAAAGCCTCAGTTTGGATTCAACTTCGTCTCCAGTCAAATTGATCGTGCCTCAATTTATTAGTATCAGTTGTGTGGCCTCCCACAGCAGCTGGCGAAAAAGAGGCCTAGGCTATCGTTGAAGCTGTGCGGCATTGGAGGCATTACCTGGCCGGCAGGAGATTCACTCTCCTCACTGACCAACGGTCGGGAGCCTTCATGTTCAACACACAGCGGGGCAAGATCAAAAATGATAACATCTTGTGGAGAATCGAGCTCTCCACCTATAATTACGAGATTAAGTATCGCCCTGGCAAGCTCCACGAGCCCCCAGATGCCCTATCCCGAGGTACATGTGCCAGCGAGTAGACCAACACCAGACCCTGCACGACAGCCTTTGTCACCCAGGAGTCACTCGGTTGTACCATTTCATTAAGGCACAAAATTTGCCCTACTCCGTCGAGGAAGTAAGGACAATCACCAGGGACTGCCAGGTCTGTGCAGAGTGCAAGCCACACTTCTACCGGCCGGACCGCGCGCGCCTGGTGAAGGCCTCCCGCCCCTTTGAACACCTCAGCGTGGATTTCAAAGGCCCCCTCCCCTCCTCCGATCGACACACATATTTCCTGTGTGATCGATGAATACTCCCGGTTTCCCTTCACCATCCCATGCCCCGACATGACGTCTGCCACCGTCATTAAAGCCCTTAATTCTATCTTCGCTCTGTTCGGCTTCCCCGCCTACATCCACAGTGACAGGGGATCCTCCTTCATGAGTGATGAGCTACGTCAGTTCCTGCTCAGCAGGGGAATCGCCTCCAGCAGAACGACGAGCTACAACCCCCGGGGCAACGGACAGGTAGAAAGGGAGAATGGGACGGTATGGAGGGCCGTCCAGCTGGCCCTACAGTCCAGAAATCTCCCGGCCTCCCGCTGGCAAGAGGTCGTCCCTGATGCACGATATTCCATTCGCTCATCACTATGCACTGCCACTAACAGTACACCACATGAACGTCTTTTTGCCTTCCCCAGGAAGTCCACATCCGGGGTATCGCTCCCAACTTGGCTTACAGCTCCGGGAACCGTGCTTCTCCATAAACATGTGCGGCTCCACAAGGCGGATCCCTTGGTGGAGAGGGTGCACCTGCTCCACGCAAACCCCCAGTGCGCCTACGTGGCATTCCCCGATGGCTGCCAGGATACCGTCTCCCTCAGGGACCTGGCACCAGCAGGTTCCACCCCCACACCGCCTCCGCCGCCCCATCACCCCCCCCCTAGGACCGTCCTTCCCCCCCCCCTGCCCACCCCATTGATTGAGAGGATTTTGGCACGCTCCCGGAGTCTAGTATGGCAGGGGGGTGGGCACGGGAGCAATAGGTCAGAAGGTGAGAGCATTGAGGGAGAACTAGGGAAGAGGGACAGTGGGGCTCTGAGGCAGAGCAGACAGGGAGAAGTTGCTGAACACAGCGGGTCTGGTGGCCTGAAGTGCATATGTTTTGATGCAAGAAGTATTACGGGTAGGGCAGATGAACTTAGAGTTTGGATTAGTACTTGGAACTATGATGTTGTTGCCATTACAGAGACCTGGTTGAGGGAAGGGCAGGATTGGCAGCTAAACGTTCCAGGATTTAGATGTTTCAGGCGGGATAGAGGGGGATGTAAAAGGGGTGGCGGAGTTGCGCTACTGGTTAGGGAGAATATCACAGCTGTACTGCGGGAGGACACCTCAGAGGGCAGTGAGGCTATATGGGTAGAGATCAGGAATAAGAAGGGTGCAGTCACAATGTTGGGGGTTTACTACAGGCCTCCCAACAGCCAGCGGGAGATAGAGGAGCAGATAGGTAGACAGATTTTGGAAAAGAGTAAAAACAACAGGGTTGTGGTGATGGGAGACTTCAACTTCCCCAATATTGACTGGGACTCACTTAGTGCCAGGGGCTTAGACGGGGCGGAGTTTGTAAGGAGCATCCAGGAGGGCTTCTTAAAACAATATGTGGACAGTCCAACTAGGGAATGGGCGGTACTGGACCTGGTATTGGGGAATGAGCCCGGCCAGGTGGTAGATGTTTCAGTAGGGGAGCATTTCGGGAACAGTGACCACAATTCAGTAAGTTTTAAAGTGCTGGTGGACAAGGATAAGAGTGGTCCTAGGATGAATGTGCTAAATTGGGGGAAGGCTAATTATAACAATATTAGGCGGGAACTGAAGAACATAGATTGGGGGCGGATGTTTGAGGGCAAATCAACATCTGACATGTGGGAGGCTTTCAAGTGTCAGTTGAAAGGAATTCAGTACCGGCATGTTCCTGTCAGGAAGAAGGATAAATACGGCAATATTCGGGAACCTTGGATAACGAGAGATATTGTAGGCCTCGTCAAAAAGAAAAAGGAGGCATTTGTCAGGGCTAAAAGGCTGGGAACAGACGAAGCCTGTGTGGAATATAAGGAAAGTAGGAAGGAACTTAAGCAAGGAGTCAGGAGGGCTAGAAGGGGTCACGAAAAGTCATTGGCAAATAGTGTTAAGGAAAATCCCAAGGCTTTTTACACGTACATAAAAAGCAAGAGGGTAGCCAGGGAAAGGGTTGGCCCACTGAAGGATAGGCAAGGGAATCTATGTGTGGAGCCAGAGGAAATGGGCGAGGTACTAAATTAATACTTTGCATCAGTATTCACCAAAGAGAAGAAATTGGTAGATGTTGAGTCTGGAGAAGGGTGTGTAGATAGCCTGGGTCACATTGAGATCCAAAAAGACGAGGTGTTGGATGTCTTAAAAAATATTAAGGTAGATAAGTCCCCAGGGCCTGATGGGATCTACCCCAGAATACTGAAGGAGGCTGGAGAGGAAATTGCTGAGGCCTTGACAGAAATCTTTGGATCCTCACTGTCTTCAGGTGATGTCCCGGAGGACTGGAGAATAGCCAATGTTGTTCCTCTGTTTAAGAACGGTAGCAAGGATAATCCAGGGAACTACAGGCCAGTGAGCCTTACTTCAGTGGTAGGGAAATTACTGGAGAGAATTCTTCGAGACAGGATCTACTCCCATTTGGAAGCAAATGGACATATTAGTGAGAGGCAGCATGGTTTTGTGAAGGGGAGGTCGTGTCTCACTAACTTGATAGAGTTTTTCGAGGTGGTCACTAAGATGATTGATGCAGGTAGGGCAGTGGATGTTGTCTATATGGACTTCAGTAAGGCCTTTGACAAGGTCCCTCATGGTAGACTAGTACAAAAGGTGAAGTCACACGGGATCAGGGGTGAGCTGGCAAGGTGGATACAGAACTGGCTAGGTCATAGAAGGCAGAGAGTAGCAATGGAAGGGAGCTTTTCTAATTGGAGGGCTGTGACCTGTGGTGTTCCACAGGGATCAGTGCTGGGACCTTTGCTGTTTGTAGTATATATAAATGATTTGGAGGAAAATGTAACTGGTCTGATTAGTAAGTTTGCAGACGACTCAAAGGTTGGTGGAATTGCGGATAGCGATGAGGACTGTCAGAGGGTACAGCAGGATTTAGATTGTTTGGAGACTTGGGCGGAGAGATGGCAGATGGAGTTTAATCCGGACAAATGTGAGGTAATGCATTTTGGAAGGTCTAATGCAGGTAGGGAATATACAGTGAATGGTAGAACCCTCAAGAGTATTGAAAGTCAAAGAGATCCAGGAGTTCAGGTCCACAGGTCCCTGAAAGGGGCAACACAGGTGGAGAAGGTAGTCAAGAAGGCATACGGCATGCTTGCCTTCATTGGCCGGGGCATTGAGTATAAGAATTGGCAAGTCATGTTGCAGCTGTATAGAACCTTAGTTAGGCCACACTTGGAGTATAGTGTTCAATTCTGGTCGTCACACTACCAGAAGGATGTGGAGGCTTTAGAGAGGGTGCAGAAGAGATTTACCAGAATGTTGCCTGGTATGGAGGGCATTAGCTATGAGGAGCGGTTGAATAAACTCGGTTTGTTCTCACTGGAACGAAGGAGGTTGAGGGGCGACCTGATAGAGGTCTACAAAATTATGAGGGGCATAGACAGAGTGGATCGTCAGAGGCTTTTCCCCGGGGTAGAGGGGTCAATTACTAGGGGGCATAGGTTTAAGGTGAGAGGGGCAAGGTTTAGAGTAGATGTACGAGGCAGGTTTTTTACGCAGAGGGTAGTGGGTGCCTGGAACCCGCTACCGGAGGAGATGGTGGAAGCAGGGACGATAGTGACATTTAAGGGGCATCTTGACAAATACATGAATAGGATGGGAATAGAGGGATATGGACCCAGGAAGTGTAGAAGATTGTAGTTTAGTCGGGCAGCATGGTCGGCACGGGCTTGGAGGGCTGAAGGGCCTGTTCCTGTGCTGTACATTTCTTTGTTCGTTGTTCAACTTCGACCACGATAGCGCCAACATCGCCGTCACCGCTTCGTCGATCTCAAAGAACCATCAAGGCACCCGACCGGCTGAACCTCTGACCGGCCCGCCGGATGGCCAGAGACATTTTTTTACTGCTCTGTAAATATTAAAATTGCTAGTTGTATATAGTTATCCACCACCCCCGCCGGACTCAATTTTAACAGGGGGTGAATGTGGTAAACGACTGTGTTCTGATATTAGAGGTTGTACAGTAGAACCTGCACTACATGTTCATCTGTGGCCCCTGCATGCTAGCTCCGCCCAGGAGGCGGGTTATAAATATGGCCTCCAACTTGCAGCCATTTCGCCAACTGCTGTGGGAGGCCACACATCTGATACTAATAAAGCCTCAGTTTGGATTCAACTTTGTCTCCAGTCAAATTGATTGTGCCTCAAAAGACTCAACATCCTCCCTAAAATATGGTGGCCACAATGGGAGACAATTTGATCCATCGTCTCTCCTTCAACATTTAATCAGCAATTTTATTCCCTTGACCCACTCCCTTCATTAAAACTTTGGTCACTTCACCCACTCTCACTTCTCTTTTTTTAAAGTATTTTTATTAGACGTTTAACATTTTATACATAAACAACCAGCAAACAAAAAATATGTATCAACAATCACAGCAAACAAATATATAAAAAATAGCACCAATTATAATCACCCCTTCCCAATAGAATGTCCCCCTCCCTCGACCCCCGAAAAGCTAACAGTGACCAAATCTTTGAAATTTAATATAATAATAATAGTAATCGTTTGTTGTCACAAGTAGGCTTCAATGAAGTTACTGTGAAAAGCCCCTAGTCGCCACATTCCAGCGCCTGTTCGGGGAGGCTGGTACGGGAATTGAACCGTGCTGCTGGCATTGTTCTGCATTACAAGCCAGCTGTTTAACTCACTGTGCTAAACCAGTCCCTAATCTTTATTCTATTCTCAGTGCCTGGATGTTGTTGTCAGGTGGAACCCTGCGAGTGGTGACATTGAAACGATCTGTAATGTGGGGAGATTTTCAATCAGCTGATCTTTCTTGTTTCTGATCTTTTTCAGCCAGAGTGTGTGATAACTTGCTGTCACGATGTGAGAATGGAGGAGTGTGTGAGGACAATGGGAGGTGTCTCTGTCCCGCTCCCTACACCGGCCTCCTGTGTGAGAAAGTCCAATGCAGGAAGGGGGCAGGAGGATGTGTCTCGAAATCCCCCCGAGACCCCACCTTACACCAGGTGCTGCTCTCACTGACTGCTCTGCTAATCGTCGCCAACGTACCGCTCTGACCAGCCTCCAGCGCCGTGGACACTCACGGGAAGGTGCAGAGAGCACAGGAGAATGCAGGGTTTACTGTGTCGCTGTTAAAACACGCTCCCCTCCCTCACACACCCCACCCTGGGAAATACAAACTGGATTCCAAACCTGACCCCACTCAGCCAACTGGCCCCATCTCAGATCCTGGACGGAATCAGCAGTCAGTGGGGACAGGAAGATCCGACTGTCCCCGGATCCAAGGCAGCAGCTAATATTCATTCTACAACCGCCAGCCACTCATCCCAACTTCAGCTTTGAGACAAAGAAACAAAGGAAGGATTTGCATTTCCCTAGCGCCTTTCACTAGCTCAGGACGTCCCAAAGCTTTCCGGCCAATGGAGGACATTTCAACCAATACCGATCTGTGAATGATGTGATAATCTGTGTGAGATGTTCGAAAGGGGTAAATATTGAGCAGGACACTGGGAGAGAGGGAACCCCCTCCTGCTCTTCCTGCACAGAGTGAGGTGATCCATCTGAAAGGACAGGAACTCTCGCTTTAACACCTCACACAAAAGGTGGAAACTCTAACCGGGAATTTCTCACTGCCTCCCGCAGACAATTCCCACTAACTCAGTCTGTCTGTGGCCCTCTCCCTGATGGGATTACTGAGTGGGGACATGGCCTCTCTGTCAGGGAGTCACTAACAGATGGAATATGAGGGACAGTTTTGTGCTTCCCACATTCAGGAATTCCGTGAGCATTCCTGGCACAGGGGAAATTCAACACTTCCACCTTATCCCCTCACAAGCAGCGCGGCACTCCCTCAGTACTTACCCTCTGACAGTGCGGCACTCCCTCAGTACTGACACTCTGAGAGTGCAGCACTCCCTCAGCATTGACCTTCTGACAGTGCGGCACTCCCTCAGTATTGACCCTCTGACAGTGCAGCACTCCCTCAGTACTGACCCTCTGACAGTGCAGCACTCCCTCAGCACTGACCGTCTGACAGTGCAGCACTCCCTCAGTATTGACCCTCTGACAGTGCAGCACTCCCTCAGTATTGACCCTCTGACAGTGCAGCACTCCCTCAGTACTGACCCTCTGACAGTGCAGCACTCCCTCAGCATTGACCTTCTGACAGTGCGGCGCTCCCTCAGTATTGACCCTCTGACAGTGCGGCACTCCCTCAGTACTGACATTCTGACAGTGCAGCACTCCCTCAGTACTGACCCTCTGACAGTGCAGCACTCCCTCAGTACTGACCCTCTGACAGTGCGGCACTCCCTCAGTACTGACCCTCTGACAGTGCAGCACTCCCTCAGCATTGACCCTCTGACAGTGCAGCACTCCCTCAGTACTGACCCTCTGACAGTGCAGCTCTCCCTCAGTACTGACCCTCTGACAGTGCAGCACTCCCTCAGCACTGACCGTCTGACAGTGCAGCACTCCCTCAATATTGACCCTCTGACAGTGTGGCACTCCCTCAGTACTGACCCTCTGACAGTGCAGCACTCCCTCAGTACTGACCCTCTGACAGTGCAACACTCCCTCAGTACTGACCCTCTGACAGTCCAGCACACCCTCAGTACGGACCCTCTGACAGTGCAGCACTCCCTCAGTATTGACCCTCTGACAGTGCAGCACTCCCTCAGTACTGACCCTCTGACAGTGCAGCACTCCCTCAGTACTGACCCTCTGACAGTGCAGCACTCCCTCAGTACTGACCCTCTGACACTGCAACACTCCCTCATTACTGACCCTCTGACACTGCAACACTCCCTCATTACTGACCCACTGACAGTGCAACACTCCCTCAGTACTGACCCTCTGACAGTGCAGCACTCCCACAGTCCTGACTCTCTGACACAGCAACACTCCCTCATTACTGACCCACTGACAGTGCAACACTCCCTCAGTACTGACCCTCTGACAGTGCAACACTCCCTCAGTACTGACCCTCTGACAGTCCAGCACTCTCAGTACGGACCCTCTGACAGATCAGCACTCCCTCAGTACTGACCCTCTGACAGTGCAGCACTCCCTCAGTACTGACCCTCTGACCGTGCAACACTCCCTCAGTACTGACCCTCTGACAGTCCAGCACTCCCTCAGTACTGACCCTCAGACAGCGCAGCATTCCGTCAGCACTGCCCCTCTGGCAGTGCAGCACTCCCTCAGCACTGATCCTCTGACAGTGCAGCACACCCTCAGAACTGACCCTCTGACAGTGCGGCACTCCCTCAGTACTGACCCCATGACAGTGCGGCATTCCCTCAGTACTGCTCCTCTGGCAGTGCATCACTCTCTCAGTACTGACCCTCTGACAGTGCAGCACTCCCTCAGTATTGACCCTCTGACAGTGCAGCACTCCCTCAGTACTGACCCTCTGACAGTGCAGCACTCCCTCAGCATTGACCTTCTGACAGTGCGGCACTCCCTCAGTATTGACCCTCTGACAGTGCGGCACTCCCTCAGTACTGACATTCTGACAGTGCAGCACTCCCTCAGTACTGACCCTCTGACAGTGCAGCACTCCCTCAGTACTGACCCTCTGACAGTGCAGCACTCCCTCAGTACTGACCCTCTGACACTGCAACACTCCCTCAGTACTGACCCTCTGACAGTGCAGCTCTCCCTCAGTACTGACCCTCTGACAGTGCAGCACTCCCTCAGCATTGACCCTCTGACAGTGCAGCACTCCCTCAGTACTGACCCTCTGACAGTGCAGCTCTCCCTCAGTACTGACCCTCTGACAGTGCAGCACTCCCTCAGCACTGACCGTCTGACAGTGCAGCACTCCCTCAATATTGACCCTCTGACAGTGTGGCACTCCCTCAGTACTGACCCTCTGACAGTGCAGCACTCCCTCAGCATTGACTCTCTGACAGTGCAGCTCTCCCTCAGTACTGACCCTCTGACAGTGCAGCACTCCCTCAGCACTGACCGTCTGACAGTGCAGCACTCCCTCAGTATTGACCCTCTGACAGTGCAGCACTCCCTCAGTACTGACCCTCTGACAGTGCAGCACTCCCTCAGCATTGACCTTCTGACAGTGCGGCACTCCCTCAGTATTGACCCTCTGACAGTGCGGCACTCCCTCAGTACTGACCCTCTGACAGTGCAACACTCCCTCAGTACTGACCCTCTGACAGTCCAGCACTCCCTCAGTACGGACCCTCTGACAGTGCAGCACTCCCTCAGTATTGACCCTCTGACAGTGCAGCACTCCCTCAGTATTGACCCTCTGACAGTGCAGCACTCCCTCAGTACTGACCCTCTGACAGTGCAGCACTCCCTCAGTACTGACCCTCTGACACTGCAACACTCCCTCAGTACTGACCCTCTGACAGTGCAGCACTCCCTCAGTCCTGACTCTCTGACACAGCAACACTCCCTCATTACTGACCCTCTGACAGTGCAACACTCCCTCAGTACTGACCCTCTGACAGTCCAGCGCTCCCTCAGTACTGACCCTCTGACAGTGCAACACTCCCTCAGTACTGACCCTCTGACAGTCCAGCACTCTCAGTACGGACCCTCTGACAGATCAGCACTCCCTCAGTACTGACCCTCTGACAGTGCAGCACTCCCTCAGTACTGACCCTCTGACCGTGCAACACTCCCTCAGTACTGACCCTCTGACAGTCCAGCACTCCCTCAGTACTGACCCTCAGACAGCGCAGCATTCCGTCAGCACTGCCCCTCTGGCAGTGCAGCACTCCCTCAGCACTGATCCTCTGACAGTGCAGCACACCCTCAGAACTGACCCTCTGACAGTGCGGCACTCCCTCAGGACTGACTCCATGACAGGGCGGCACTCCCTCAGTACTGACCCCATGACAGTGCGGCATTCCCTCAGTACTGCTCCTCTGGCAGTGCATCACTCTCTCAGTACTGACCCTCTGACAGTCCAGCACTCACTCAGTACTTAGCCTCTGACAGTCCAGCACTCCCTCAGTACTGACCCTCTGACAGTGCAGCACTCCCTCAGTACTGACCCTATGACAGTGCAGCACTCCCTCAGTACTGACCCTCTGACAGTCCGGCACTCCCTCAGTACTGGCACTACGACAGTGCGGCATTCCCTCAGTACTGATTCGCTGACAGTGCGGCACTCCCTCAGTACTGACATTCTTCAGTGCGGCACTCCCTCAGTGCTGACCCTCTGACAGTCCAGCACTCCCTCAGTACTGCTCCTCTCACAGTCCAGCACTCCCTCAGTACTGACCTTCTTCAGTGCCGCACTCCCTCAGTACTGACCCTCTGACTGTCCAGCACTCCCTCAGTACTGCCCCTCTGACAGTGCAGCACTTCCTCAGTATTCACCCTCTGACAGTGCAGCACTCCCTCAGTACAGGTCCTCTGACAGTGCAGCACTCCCTCAGTACTGACCCTCAGACAGCGCAGCACTTCCTCAGTACTGACCCTCAGACACTGCAGTACTCCCTCAGTACTGACCCCATGACAGTGCGGCACTCCCTCCGTACTGACCCTCTGACAGTCCAGCACTCCCTCAGTACTGATTCTTTGACAGTCCAGCACTCCCTCAGTACTGACCCCATGACAGTGCGGCACTGCCTCAGTACTGCTCCTCTGGCAGTGCATCACTCCCTCAGTACTGACCCTCTAACAGTGCAGCACTCCCTCAGTACTGACTCTCTGACACAGCAACACTCCCTCAATGCTGACCCTCTGACAGTGCAGCACTCCCTCAGTATTGACCCTCTGACAGTCCAGCACTCCCTCAGTACTCAGCCTCGGACAGGCCAGCACTCCCTCAGTACTGACCCTATGACAGTGCAGCACTTCCTCAGTACTGACCCTCAGACACTGCAGTACTCCCTCAGTACTGACCCCATGACAGTGTGGCACTCCCTCAGTACTGACCCTCTGACAGTGCAGCACTTCCTCAGTACTGACCCTCAGACACTGCAGTACTCCCTCAGTACTGACCCCATGACAGTGTGGCACTCCCTCAGTACTGACCCTCTGACAGTGCAGCACTCCCTCAGTACTGACCCTATGACAGTGCAGCACTTCCTCAGTACTGACCCTCAGACACTGCAGTACTCCCTCAGTACTGACCCCATGACAGTGTGGCACTCCCTCAGTACTGACCCTCTGACAGTCCAGCACTCCCTCAGTACTGATCCTTTGATAGTCCAGCACTCCCTCAGTACTGACCCCATGACAGTGCGGCACTGCCTCAGTACTGCTCCTCTGGCAGTGCATCACTCCCTCAGTACTGACCCTCTAACAGTGCAGCACTCCCTCAGTACTGACTCTCTGACACAGCAACACTCCCTCATTACTGACCCTCTGACAGTGCAACACTCCCTCAGTACTGACCCCATGACAGTGCGGTACTCCCTCAGTACTGCTCCTCTGACAGTGCATCACTCCCTCAACACTGACCCTCTGACAGTGCGGCACTCTGTCAGTACTGCCCCTCTGACAGTGCAGCACTCCCTCAGCACTGATCCTCTGACAGTGCAGCACACCCTCAGAACTGACCCTCTGACAGTGCAGCACTCCCTCAGTACTGACCCTCTGACAGTGCAGCACACCCTCAGAACTGACCCTCTGACAGTGCGGCACTCCCTCAGTACTGACCCCATGACAGTGCGGCACTCCCTCAGTATTGCTCCTCTGACAGTGCATCACTCCCTCAATGCTGACCCTCTGACAGTGCAGCACTCCCTCAGTATTGACACTCTGACAGTCCAGCACTCCCTCAGTACTCAGCCTCGGACAGGCCAGCACTCCCTCAGTACTGACCCTCTGACAGTGCAGCACTCCCTCAGTACTGACCCTATGACAGTGCAGCACTTCCTCAGTACTGACCCTCTGACCGTGCGGCACTCTCTCAGTACTGACCCTCTGACAGTGCAGCACTGCCTCGGAACTGAGCCTCTGACAGTGCAGCACTCCCTCAGTACTGACCCTCTGACAGTGCAACACTCCCTCAGTACTGACCCTCTGACAGTCCAGCACTCCCTCAGTACGGACCCTCTGACAGTTAAGCACTCCCTCAGTACTGACCCTCTGACAGTCCAGCACTCCCTCAGTACTGACTCTCTGACACAGCCACACTCCCTCAGTACTGACCCTCTGACCGTCCAGCACTCCCTCAGTACGGACCCTCTGACAGTCCAGCACTCCCTCAGTACTGACCCTCAGACAGCGCAGCACTCCCTCAGTACTGACCCACTGACAGTGCGGCACTCCCTCAGTACTGACCCCATGACAGTGCGGCATTCCCTCATTACTGCTCCTCTGGCAGTGCAGCACTCCCTCAGTACTGACCCTCTGACAGTGCAGCACTCCCTCAGTATTGACCCTCTGACAGTCCAGCACTCCCTCAGTACTTAGCTTCTGACAGTCCAGCAGTCCCTCAGTACTGACCCTCTGACAGTGCAGCACTCCCTCAGTACTGACCCTCTGACAGTGCAGCACTCCCTCAGTATTGACCTACTGACAGTCCAGCACTCCCTCAGTACTTAGCCTCTGACAGTCCAGCACTCCCTCAGTACTGACCCTCTGACAGTGCAGCACTCCCTCAGTACTGACCCTATGACAGTGCAGCACTCCCTCAGTACTGGCCCTCTGACCGTGCGGCACTCTCTCAGTACTGACCCTCTGACAGTGCAGCACGCCCTCGGAACTGACCCTCTGACAGTGCAGCACTCCCTCAGTACTGACCCTCTGACAGTCCGGCACTCCCTCAGTACCGATCCTTTGACAGTCCAGCACTCCCTCAGTACTGACCCCATGACAGTGCGGCACTGCCTCAGTACTGCTCCTCTGGCAGTGCATTACTCCCTCAGTACTGACCCTCTAACAGTGCAGCACTCCCTCAGTACTGACTCTCTGACACAGCAACACTCCCTCAGTACTGCTCCTCTGACAGTGCATCACTCCCTCAACACTGACCCTCTGACAGTGCGGCACTCCCTCAGCACTGATCCTCTGACAGTGCAGCACACCCTCAGAACTGACCCTCTGACAGTGCAGCACTCCCTCAGTACTGACCCTCTGACAGTGCAGCACACCCTCAGAACTGACCCTCTGACAGTGCGGCACTCCCTCAGTACTGACCCCATGACAGTGCGGCACTCCCTCAGTATTGCTCCTCTGACAGTGCATCACTCCCTCAATGCTGACCCTCTGACAGTGCAGCTCTCCCTCAGTATTGACACTCTGACAGTCCAGCACTCCCTCAGTACTCAGCCTCGGACAGGCCAGCACTCCCTCAGTACTGACCCTCTGACAGTGCAGCACTCCCTCAGTACTGACCCTATGACAGTGCAGCACTTCCTCAGTACTGACCCTCTGACCGTGCGGCACTCTCTCAGTACTGATCCTCTGACAGTGCAGCACTGCCTCGGAACTGAGCCTCTGACAGTGCAGCACTCCCTCAGTACTGACCCTCTGACAGTGCAACACTCCCTCAGTACTGACCCTCTGACAGTCCAGCACTCCCTCAGTACGGACCCTCTGACAGTTCAGCACTCCCTCAGTACTGACCCTCTGACAGTCCAGCACTCCCTCAGTACTGACTCTCTGACACAGCCACACTCCCTCAGTACTGACCCTCTGACCGTCCAGCACTCCCTCAGTACGGACCCTCTGACAGTCCAGCACTCCCTCAGTACTGACCCTCAGACAGCGCAGCACTCCGTCAGCACTGCCCCTCTGGCAGTGCAGCACTCGCTCAGTACTGACCCACTGACAGTGCAGCACACTCTCAGAACTGACCCTCTGACAGTGCGGCACTCCCTCAGTACTGACCCCATGACAGTGCGGCACTCCCTCAGTACTGACCCCATGACAGTGCGGCATTCTCTCATTACTGCTCCTCTGGCAGTGCAGTACTCCCTCAGTATTGACCCTCTGACAGTCCAGCACTCCCTCAGTACTTAGCTTCTGACAGTCCAGCACTCCCTCAGTACTGACCCTCTGACAGTGCAGCACTCCCTCAGTACTGACCCTCTGACAGTGCAGCACTCCCTCAGTATTGACCTGCTGACAGTCCAGCACTCCCACAGTACTTAGCCTCTGACAGTCCAGCACTCCCTCAGTACTGACCCTCTGACAGTGCAGCACTCCCTCAGTACTGACCCTATGACAGTGCAGCACTCCCTCAGTACTGGCCCTCTGACCGTGCGGCACTCTCTCAGTACTGACCCTCTGACAGTGCAGCACGCCCTCGGAACTGACCCTCTGACAGTGCAGCACTCCCTCAGTACTGACCCTCTGACAGTCCGGCACTCCCTCAGTACCGATCCTTTGACAGTCCAGCACTCCCTCAGTACTGACCCCATGACAGTGCGGCACTGCCTCAGTACTGCTCCTCTGGCAGTGCATCACTCCCTCAGTACTGACCCTCTAACAGTGCAGCACTCCCTCAGTACTGACTCTCTGACACAGCAACACTCCCTCATTACTGACCCTCTGACAGTGCAACACTCCCTCAGTACTGACCCCATGACAGTGCGGTACTCCCTCAGTACAGCTCCTCTGACAGTGCATCACTCCCTCAACACTGGCCCTCTGACAGTGCAGCACTTCCTCAGTACTGACCCTCAGACACTGCAGTACTCCCTCAGTACTGACCCCATGACAGTGTGGCACTCCCTCAGTACTGACCCTCTGACAGTCCAGCACTCCCTCAGTACTGATCCTTTGACAGTCCAGCACTCCCTCAGTACTGACCCCATGACAGTGCGGCACTGCCTCAGTACTGCTCCTCTGGCAGTGCATCACTCCCTCAGTACTGACCCTCTAACAGTGCAGCACTCCCTCAGTACTGACTCTCTGACACAGCAACACTCCCTCATTACTGACCCTCTGACAGTGCAACACTCCCTCAGTACTGACCCCATGACAGTGCGGTACTCCCTCAGTACTGCTCCTCTGACAGTGCATCACTCCCTCAACACTGACCCTCTGACAGTGCGGCACTCTGTCAGTACTGCCCCTCTGACAGTGCAGCACTCCCTCAGCACTGATCCTCTGACAGTGCAGCACACCCTCAGAACTGACCCTCTGACAGTGCAGCACTCCCTCAGTACTGACCCTCTGACAGTGCAGCACACCCTCAGAACTGACCCTCTGACAGTGCGGCACTCCCTCAGTACTGACCCCATGACAGTGCGGCACTCCCTCAGTATTGCTCCTCTGACAGTGCATCACTCCCTCAATGCTGACCCTCTGACAGTGCAGCACTCCCTCAGTATTGACCCTCTGACAGTCCAGCACTCCCTCTGTACTCAGCCTCGGACAGGCCAGCACTCCCTCAGTACTGACCCTCTGACAGTGCAGCACTCCCTCAGTACTGACCCTATGACAGTGCAGCACTCCCTCAGTACTGACCCTCTGACAGTGCAACACTCCCTCAGTACTGACCCTCTGACAGTGCAGCACTCCCTCAGTACTGCTCCTCTGACAGTCCAGCACTCCCTCAGTACTGACCTTCTTCAGTGCGGCACTCCCTCAGTACTGACCCTCTGACCGTCCAGCACTCCCTCAGTACTGACCCTCTGACAGTCCAGCACTCCCTCAGTACGGACCCTCTGACAGTCGAGCACTCCCTCAGTACTGACCCTCAGACAGCGCAGCACTCCGTCAGCACTGCCCCTCTGGCAGTGCAGCACTCGCTCAGTACTGACCCACTGACAGTGCAGCACTCCCTCAGTACTGACCCCATGACAGTGCGGCACTCCCTCAGTACTGACCCCATGACAGTGCGGCATTCCCTCAGTACTGCTCCTCTGGCAGTGCATCACTCCGTCAGTACTGACCCTCTGACAGTGCAGCACTCCCTCAGTATTGACCCTCTGACAGTCCAGCACTCCCTCAGTACTGACCCTATGACAGTGCAGCACTCCCTCAGTACTGGCCCTCTGACCGTGCGGCACTCTCTCAGTACTGACCCTCTGACAGTGCAGCACTCCCTCGGAACTGACCCTCTGACAGTCCGGCACTCCCTCAGTACTGACCTTCTTCAGTGCGGCACTCCCTCAGTACTGACCCTCTGACAGTCCAGCACTCCCTCAGTACTGACCCTCAGACAGTGCAGCACTCCCTCAGTACTGATCCTCTGACAGTGCATCACTCCCTCAATACTGACCCTCTGACAGTCCAGCACTCCCTCAGTACTGACCCTCAGACAGCGCAGCACTCCCTCAGTACTGCCCCTCTGACAGTGCAGCACTCCCTCAGTACTGACCCTATGACAGTGCAGCACTTCCTCAGTACTGACCCTCTTACCGTGCGGCACTCTCTCAGTACTGATCCTCTGACAGTGCAGCACTGCCTCGGAACTGAGCCTCTGACAGTGCAGCACTCCCTCAGTACTGACCCTCTGACAGTGCAACACTCCCTCAGTGCTGACCCTCTGACAGTGCAACACTCCCTCAGTACTGACCCTCTGACAGTCCAGCACTCCCTCAGTACTGACTCTCTGACACAGCCACACTCCCTCAGTACTGACCCTCTGACCGTCCAGCACTCCCTCAGTACGGACCCTCTGACAGTCCAGCACTCCCTCAGTACTGACCCTCAGACAGCGCAGCACTCCGTCAGCACTGCCCCTCTGGCAGTGCAGCACTCGCTCAGTACTGACCCACTGACAGTGCAGCACACTCTCAGAACTGACCCTCTGACAGTGCGGCACTCCCTCAGTACTGACCCCATGACAGTGCGGCACTCCCTCAGTACTGACCCCATGACAGTGCGGCATTCCCTCATTACTGCTCCTCTGGCAGTGCAGTACTCCCTCAGTACTGACCCTCTGACAGTGCAGCACTCCTTCAGTATTGACCCTCTGACAGTCCAGCACTCCCTCAGTACTTAGCTTCTGACAGTCCAGCACTCCCTCAGTACTGACCCTCTGACAGTGCAGCACTCCCTCAGTACTGACCCTCTGACAGTGCAGCACTCCCTCAGTATTGACCTGCTGACAGTCCAGCACTCCCTCAGTACTTAGCCTCTGACAGTCCAGCACTCCCTCAGTACTGACCCTCTGACAGTGCAGCACTCCCTCAGTACTGACCCTATGACAGTGCAGCACTCCCTCAGTACTGGCCCTCTGACCGTGCGGCACTCTCTCAGTACTGACCCTCTGACAGTGCAGCACGCCCTCGGAACTGACCCTCTGACAGTGCAGCACTCCCTCAGTACTGACCCTCTGACAGTCCGGCACTCCCTCAGTACCGATCCTTTGACAGTCCAGCACTCCCTCAGTACTGACCCCATGACAGTGCGGCACTCCCTCAGTACTGACCCTCTAACAGTGCAGCACTCCCTCAGTACTGACTCTCTGACACAGCAACACTCCCTCATTACTGACCCTCTGACAGTGCAACACTCCCTCAGTACTGACCCCATGACAGTGCGGTACTCCCTCAGTACAGCTCCTCTGACAGTGCATCACTCCCCCAACACTGGCCCTCTGACAGTGCAGCACTTCCTCAGTACTGACCCTCAGACACTGCAGTACTCCCTCAGTACTGACCCCATGACAGTGTGGCACTCCCTCAGTACTGACCCTCTGACAGTCCAGCACTCCCTCAGTACTGATCCTTTGACAGTCCAGCACTCCCTCAGTACTGACCCCATGACAGTGCGGCACTGCCTCAGTACTGCTCCTCTGGCAGTGCATCACTCCCTCAGTACTGACCCTCTAACAGTGCAGCACTCCCTCAGTACTGACTCTCTGACACAGCAACACTCCCTCATTACTGACCCTCTGACAGTGCAACACTCCCTCAGTACTGACCCCATGACAGTGCGGTACTCCCTCAGTACTGCTCCTCTGACAGTGCATCACTCCCTCAACACTGACCCTCTGACAGTGCGGCACTCTGTCAGTACTGCCCCTCTGACAGTGCAGCACTCCCTCAGTACTGACCCCATGACAGTGCAGCACTCCCTCAGTACTGACCCTCTGACAGTGCAACACTCCCTCAGTACTGACCCTCTGACAGTGCAGCACTCCCTCAGTACTGCTCCTCTGACAGTCCAGCACTCCCTCAGTACTGACCTTCTTCAGTGCGGCACTCCCTCAGTACTGACCCTCTGACCGTCCAGCACTCCCTCAGTACTGACCCTCTGACAGTCCAGCACTCCCTCAGTACGGACCCTCTGACAGTCGAGCACTCCCTCAGTACTGACCCTCAGACAGCGCAGCACTCCGTCAGCACTGCCCCTCTGGCAGTGCAGCACTCGCTCAGTACTGACCCACTGACAGTGCAGCACTCCCTCAGTACTGACCCCATGACAGTGCGGCACTCCCTCAGTACTGACCCCATGACAGTGCGGCATTCCCTCAGTACTGCTCCTCTGGCAGTGCATCACTCCGTCAGTACTGACCCTCTGACAGTGCTGCACTCCCTCAGTATTGACCCTCTGACAGTCCAGCACTCCCTCAGTACTGACCCTATGACAGTGCAGCACTCCCTCAGTACTGGCCCTCTGACCGTGCGGCACTCTCTCAGTACTGACCCTCTGACAGTGCAGCACTCCCTCGGAACTGACCCTCTGACAGTCCGGCACTCCCTCAGTACTGACCTTCTTCAGTGCGGCACTCCCTCAGTACTGACCCTCTGACAGTCCAGCACTCCCTCAGTACTGACCCTCAGACAGTGCAGCACTCCCTCAGTACTGATCCTCTGACAGTGCATCACTCCCTCAATACTGACCCTCTGACAGTCCAGCACTCCCTCAGTACTGACCCTCAGACAGCGCAGCACTCCCTCAGTACTGCCCCTCTGACAGTGCGGCACTCCCTCAGTACTGACCCCATGACAGTGTGGCACTCCCTCAGTAATGCTCCTCTGACAGTGCATCACTCCCTCAACACTGACCCTCTGACAGTGCAGCACTCCCTCAGTACTGACCCTCTGACAGTGCAGCACACCCTCAGAACTGACCCTCTGACAGTCCGGCACTCCCTCAGTACTGACCCCATGACAGTGCGGCACTGCCTCAGTACTGCTCCTCTGGCAGTGCATTACTCCCTCAGTACTGACCCTCTAACAGTGCAGCACTCCCTCAGTACTGACTCTCTGACACAGCAACACTCCCTCAGTACTGCTCCTCTGACAGTGCATCACTCCCTCAACACTGACCCTCTGACAGTGCGGCACTCCCTCAGCACTGATCCTCTGACAGTGCAGCACACCCTCAGAACTGACCCTCTGACAGTGCAGCACTCCCTCAGTACTGACCCTCTGACAGTGCAGCACACCCTCAGAACTGACCCTCTGACAGTGCGGCACTCCCTCAGTACTGACCCCATGACAGTGCGGCACTCCCTCAGTATTGCTCCTCTGACAGTGCATCACTCCCTCAATGCTGACCCTCTGACAGTCCAGCACTCCCTCAGTACTCAGCCTCGGACAGGCCAGCACTCCCTCAGTACTGACCCTCTGACAGTGCAGCACTCCCTCAGTACTGACCCTATGACAGTGCAGCACTTCCTCAGTACTGACCCTCTGACCGTGCGGCACTCTCTCAGTACTGATCCTCTGACAGTGCAGCACTGCCTCGGAACTGAGCCTCTGACAGTGCAGCACTCCCTCAGTACTGACCCTCTGACAGTGCAACACTCCCTCAGTACTGACCCTCTGACAGTCCAGCACTCCCTCAGTACGGACCCTCTGACAGTTCAGCACTCCCTCAGTACTGACCCTCTGACAGTCCAGCACTCCCTCAGTACTGACTCTCTGACACAGCCACACTCCCTCAGTACTGACCCTCTGACCGTCCAGCACTCCCTCAGTACGGACCCTCTGACAGTCCAGCACTCCCTCAGTACTGACCCTCAGACAGCGCAGCACTCCGTCAGCACTGCCCCTCTGGCAGTGCAGCACTCGCTCAGTACTGACCCACTGACAGTGCAGCACACTCTCAGAACTGACCCTCTGACAGTGCGGCACTCCCTCAGTACTGACCCCATGACAGTGCGGCACTCCCTCAGTACTGACCCCATGACAGTGCGGCATTCTCTCATTACTGCTCCTCTGGCAGTGCAGTACTCCCTCAGTATTGACCCTCTGACAGTCCAGCACTCCCTCAGTACTTAGCTTCTGACAGTCCAGCACTCCCTCAGTACTGACCCTCTGACAGTGCAGCACTCCCTCAGTACTGACCCTCTGACAGTGCAGCACTCCCTCAGTATTGACCTGCTGACAGTCCAGCACTCCCACAGTACTTAGCCTCTGACAGTCCAGCACTCCCTCAGTACTGACCCTCTGACAGTGCAGCACTCCCTCAGTACTGACCCTATGACAGTGCAGCACTCCCTCAGTACTGGCCCTCTGACCGTGCGGCACTCTCTCAGCACTGACCCTCTGACAGTGCAGCACTTCCTCAGTACTGACCCTCAGACACTGCAGTACTCCCTCAGTACTGACCCCATGACAGTGTGGCACTCCCTCAGTACTGACCCTCTGACAGTCCAGCACTCCCTCAGTACTGATCCTTTGACAGTCCAGCACTCCCTCAGTACTGACCCCATGACAGTGCGGCACTGCCTCAGTACTGCTCCTCTGGCAGTGCATCACTCCCTCAGTACTGACCCTCTAACAGTGCAGCACTCCCTCAGTACTGACTCTCTGACACAGCAACACTCCCTCATTACTGACCCTCTGACAGTGCAACACTCCCTCAGTACTGACCCCATGACAGTGCGGTACTCCCTCAGTACTGCTCCTCTGACAGTGCATCACTCCCTCAACACTGACCCTCTGACAGTGCGGCACTCTGTCAGTACTGCCCCTCTGACAGTGCAGCACTTCCTCAGCACTGATCCTCTGACAGTGCAGCACACCCTCAGAACTGACCCTCTGACAGTGCAGCACTCCCTCAGTACTGACCCTCTGACAGTGCAGCACACCCTCAGAACTGACCCTCTGACAGTGCGGCACTCCCTCAGTACTGACCCCATGACAGTGCGGCACTCCCTCAGTATTGCTCCTCTGACAGTGCATCACTCCCTCAATGCTGACCCTCTGACAGTGCAGCACTCCCTCAGTATTGACCCTCTGACAGTCCAGCACTCCCTCTGTACTCAGCCTCGGACAGGCCAGCACTCCCTCAGTACTGACCCTCTGACAGTGCAGCACTCCCTCAGTACTGACCCTATGACAGTGCAGCACTCCCTCAGTACTGACCCTCTGACAGTGCAACACTCCCTCAGTACTGACCCTCTGACAGTGCAGCACTCCCTCAGTACTGCTCCTCTGACAGTCCAGCACTCCCTCAGTACTGACCTTCTTCAGTGCGGCACTCCCTCAGTACTGACCCTCTGACCGTCCAGCACTCCCTCAGTACTGACCCTCTGACAGTCCAGCACTCCCTCAGTACGGACCCTCTGACAGTCGAGCACTCCCTCAGTACTGACCCTCAGACAGCGCAGCACTCCGTCAGCACTGCCCCTCTGGCAGTGCAGCACTCGCTCAGTACTGACCCACTGACAGTGCAGCACTCCCTCAGTACTGACCCCATGACAGTGCGGCACTCCCTCAGTACTGACCCCATGACAGTGCGGTATTCCATCAGTACTGCTCCTCTGGCAGTGCATCACTCCGTCAGTACTGACCCTCTGACAGTGCAGCACTCCCTCAGTATTGACCCTCTGACAGTCCAGCACTCCCTCAGTACTGACCCTATGACAGTGCAGCACTCCCTCAGTACTGGCCCTCTGACCGTGCGGCACTCTCTCAGTACTGACCCTCTGACAGTGCAGCACTCCCTCGGAACTGACCCTCTGACAGTCCGGCACTCCCTCAGTACTGACCTTCTTCAGTGCGGCACTCCCTCAGTACTGACCCTCTGACAGTCCAGCACTCCCTCAGTACTGACCCTCAGACAGTGCAGCACTCCCTCAGTACTGATCCTCTGACAGTGCATCACTCCCTCAATACTGACCCTCTGACAGTCCAGCACTCCCTCAGTACTGACCCTCAGACAGCGCAGCACTCCCTCAGTACTGCCCCTCTGACAGTGCAGCACTCCCTCAGTACTGACCCTATGACAGTGCAGCACTTCCTCAGTACTGACCCTCTTACCGTGCGGCACTCTCTCAGTACTGATCCTCTGACAGTGCAGCACTGCCTCGGAACTGAGCCTCTGACAGTGCAGCACTCCCTCAGTACTGACCCTCTGACAGTGCAACACTCCCTCAGTACTGACCCTCTGACAGTGCAACACTCCCTCAGTACTGACCCTCTGACAGTCCAGCACTCCCTCAGTACTGACTCTCTGACACAGCCACACTCCCTCAGTACTGACCCTCTGACCGTCCAGCACTCCCTCAGTACGGACCCTCTGACAGTCCAGCACTCCCTCAGTACTGACCCTCAGACAGCGCAGCACTCCGTCAGCACTGCCCCTCTGGCAGTGCAGCACTCGCTCAGTACTGACCAACTGACAGTGCAGCACACTCTCAGAACTGACCCTCTGACAGTGCGGCACTCCCTCAGTACTGACCCCATGACAGTGCGGCACTCCCTCAGTACTGACCCCATGACAGTGCGGCATTCCCTCATTACTGCTCCTCTGGCAGTGCAGTACTCCCTCAGTACTGACCCTCTGACAGTGCAGCACTCCCTCAGTATTGACCCTCTGACAGTCCAGCACTCCCTCAGTACTTAGCTTCTGACAGTCCAGCACTCCCTCAGTACTGACCCTCTGACAGTGCAGCACTCCCTCAGTACTGACCCTCTGACAGTGCAGCACTCCCTCAGTATTGACCTGCTGACAGTCCAGCACTCCCTCAGTACTTAGCCTCTGACAGTCCAGCACTCCCTCAGTACTGACCCTCTGACAGTGCAGCACTCCCTCAGTACTGACCCTATGACAGTGCAGCACTCCCTCAGTACTGGCCCTCTGACCGTGCGGCACTCTCTCAGTACTGACCCTCTGACAGTGCAGCACGCCCTCGGAACTGACCCTCTGACAGTGCAGCACTCCCTCAGTACTGACCCTCTGACAGTCCGGCACTCCCTCAGTACCGATCCTTTGACAGTCCAGCACTCCCTCAGTACTGACCCCATGACAGTGCGGCACTGCCTCAGTACTGCTCCTCTGGCAGTGCATCACTCCCTCAGTACTGACCCTCTGACAGTGCAGCACTCCCTCAGTACTGACCCTCTGACAGTGCATCACTCCCTCAGTACTGACCCTCTAACAGTGCAGCACTCCCTCAGTACTGACTCTCTGACACAGCAACACTCCCTCATTACTGACCCTCTGACAGTGCAACACTCCCTCAGTACTGACCCCATGACAGTGCGGTACTCCCTCAGTACAGCTCCTCTGACAGTGCATCACTCCCCCAACACTGGCCCTCTGACAGTGCAGCACTTCCTCAGTACTGACCCTCAGACACTGCAGTACTCCCTCAGTACTGACCCCATGACAGTGTGGCACTCCCTCAGTACTGACCCTCTGACAGTCCAGCACTCCCTCAGTACTGATCCTTTGACAGTCCAGCACTCCCTCAGTACTGACCCCATGACAGTGCGGCACTGCCTCAGTACTGCTCCTCTGGCAGTGCATCACTCCCTCAGTACTGACCCTCTAACAGTGCAGCACTCCCTCAGTACTGACTCTCTGACACAGCAACACTCCCTCATTACTGACCCTCTGACAGTGCAACACTCCCTCAGTACTGACCCCATGACAGTGCGGTACTCCCTCAGTACTGCTCCTCTGACAGTGCATCACTCCCTCAACACTGACCCTCTGACAGTGCGGCACTCTGTCAGTACTGCCCCTCTGACAGTGCAGCACTCCCTCAGCACTGATCCTCTGACAGTGCAGCACACCCTCAGAACTGACCCTCTGGCAGTGCAGCACTCCCTCAGTACTGACCCTCTGACAGTGCAGCACACCCTCAGAACTGACCCTCTGACAGTGCGGCACTCCCTCAGTACTGACCCCATGACAGTGCGGCACTCCCTCAGTATTGCTCCTCTGACAGTGCATCACTCCCTCAATGCTGACCCTCTGACAGTGCAGCACTCCCTCAGTATTGACCCTCTGACAGTCCAGCACTCCCTCAGTACTCAGCCTCGGACAGGCCAGCACTCCCTCAGTACTGACCCTCTGACAGTGCAGCACTCCCTCAGTACTGACCCTATGACAGTGCAGCACTCCCTCAGTACTGACCCTCTGACAGTGCAACACTCCCTCAGTACTGACCCTCTGACAGTGCAGCACTCCCTCAGTACTGCTCCTCTGACAGTCCAGCACTCCCTCAGTCCTGACCTTCTTCAGTGCGGCACTCCCTCAGTACTGACCCTCTGACCGTCCAGCACTCCCTCAGTACTGACCCTCTGACAGTCCAGCACTCCCTCAGTACGGACCCTCTGACAGTCGAGCACTCCCTCAGTACTGACCCTCAGACAGCGCAGCACTCCGTCAGCACTGCCCCTCTGGCAGTGCAGCACTCGCTCAGTACTGACCCACTGACAGTGCAGCACTCCCTCAGTACTGACCCCATGACAGTGCGGCACTCCCTCAGTACTGACCCCATGACAGTGCGGCATTCCCTCAGTACTGCTCCTCTGGCAGTGCATCACTCCGTCAGTACTGACCCTCTGACAGTGCTGCACTCCCTCAGTATTGACCCTCTGACAGTCCAGCACTCCCTCAGTACTGACCCTATGACAGTGCAGCACTCCCTCAGTACTGGCCCTCTGACCGTGCGGCACTCTCTCAGTACTGACCCTCTGACAGTGCAGCACTCCCTCGGAACTGACCCTCTGACAGTCCGGCACTCCCTCAGTACTGACCTTCTTCAGTGCGGCACTCCCTCAGTACTGACCCTCTGACAGTCCAGCACTCCCTCAGTACTGACCCTCAGACAGTGCAGCACTCCCTCAGTACTGATCCTCTGACAGTGCATCACTCCCTCAATACTGACCCTCTGACAGTCCAGCACTCCCTCAGTACTGACCCTCAGACAGCGCAGCACTCCCTCAGTACTGCCCCTCTGACAGTGCGGCACTCCCTCAGTACTGACCCCATGACAGTGTGGCACTCCCTCAGTAATGCTCCTCTGACAGTGCATCACTCCCTCAATACTGACCCTCTGACAGTGCAACACTCCCTCAGTACTGCCCCATTGACAGTGCAGCACTCCCTCTGTACTGACCATCTGACAGTGCAGCACACCTTCAGTACTGACTCTCTGACACTGCAATACTCCCTCAGTACTGACCCTCTGACAGTGCAGCACTCCCTCACTACTGACCCTCTGACAGTGCAGCACTCCCTCAGTACTGACCCTCTGACAGTGCAGCACTCCCTCAGTACTGACCCTTTGACAGTGCAGCAGTCCCTCAGTATTGACCCTCTGACTGTCCAGCACTCCCTCAGTACTGACCCTCTGACTGCGCGGCACTCCCTCAGTACTGACCCTCTGACAGTGCAGCACTCCCTCAGTATTGACCCTCTGACAGTCCAGCACTCCCTCAGTATTTAGCCTCTGACAGTCCAGCACTCCCTCAGTACTGACCCTCTGACAGTGCAGCACTCCCTCAGTACTGACCCCATGACAGTGCGGCACTGCCTCAGTACTGCTCCTCTGGCAGTGCATCACTCCCTCAGTACTGACCCTCTAACAGTGCAGCACTCCCTCAGTACTGACTCTCTGACACAGCAACACTCCCTCATTACTGACCCTCTGACAGTGCAACACTCCCTCAGTACTGACCCCATGACAGTGCGGTACTCCCTCAGTACAGCTCCTCTGACAGTGCATCACTCCCTCAACACTGGCCCTCTGACAGTGCAGCACTCCCTCAGTACTGACCCTCTGACAGTGCAGCACTCCCTCAGTACTGACCCCATGACAGTGTGGCACTCCCTCAGTACTGACCCTCTGACAGTCCAGCACTCCCTCAGTACTGATCCTTTGACAGTCCAGCACTCCCTCAGTACTGACCCCATGACAGTGCGGCACTGCCTCAGTACTGCTCCTCTGGCAGTGCATCACTCCCTCAGTACTGACCCTCTAACAGTGCAGCACTCCCTCAGTACTGACTCTCTGACACAGCAACACTCCCTCATTACTGACCCTCTGACAGTGCAACACTCCCTCAGTACTGACCCCATGACAGTGCGGTACTCCCTCAGTACTGCTCCTCTGACAGTGCATCACTCCCTCAACACTGACCCTCTGACAGTGCGGCACTCTGTCAGTACTGCCCCTCTGACAGTGCAGCACTCCCTCAGCACTGATCCTCTGACAGTGCAGCACACCCTCAGAACTGACCCTCTGACAGTGCAGCACTCCCTCAGTACTGACCCTCTGACAGTGCAGCACACCCTCAGAACTGACCCTCTGACAGTGCGGCACTCCCTCAGTACTGACACCATAACAGTGCGGCACTCCCTCAGTATTGCTCCTCTGACAGTGCATCACTCCCTCAATGCTGACCCTCTGACAGTGCAGCACTCCCTCAGTATTGACCCTCTGACAGTCCAGCACTCCCTCAGTACTCAGCCTCGGACAGGCCAGCACT
The DNA here is from genome assembly GCF_047496885.1 of Scyliorhinus torazame. Taxonomy (NCBI): domain Eukaryota; kingdom Metazoa; phylum Chordata; class Chondrichthyes; order Carcharhiniformes; family Scyliorhinidae; genus Scyliorhinus; species Scyliorhinus torazame. The sequence goes on from NC_092713.1 coordinate 6,909,987, forward strand.
CCCTCAGTACTGACCCTCTGACAGTGCAGCACTCCCTCAGTACTGACCCTATGACAGTGCAGCACTCCCTCAGTACTGACCCTCTGACAGTGCAACACTCCCTCAGTACTGACCCTCTGACAGTGCAGCACTCCCTCAGTACTGCTCCTCTGACAGTCCAGCACTCCCTCAGTACTGACCTTCTTCAGTGCGGCACTCCCTCAGTACTGACCCTCTGACCGTCCAGCACTCCCTCAGTACTGACCCTCTGACAGTCCAGCACTCCCTCAGTACGGACCCTCTGACAGTGGAGCACTCCCTCAGTACTGACCCTCAGACAGCGCAGCACTCCGTCAGCACTGCCCCTCTGGCAGTGCAGCACTCGCTCAGTACTGACCCACTGACAGTGCAGCACACTCTCAGAACTGACCCTCTGACAGTGCGGCACTCCCTCAGTACTGACCCCATGACAGTGCGGCACTCCCTCAGTACTGACCCCATGACAGTGCGGCATTCCCTCAGTACTGCTCCTCTGGCAGTGCATCACTCCGTCAGTACTGACCCTCTGACAGTGCAGCACTCCCTCAGTATTGACCCTCTGACAGTCCAGCACTCCCTCAGTACTGACCCTATGACAGTGCAGCACTCCCTCAGTACTGGCCCTCTGACCGTGCGGCACTCTCTCAGTACTGACCCTCTGACAGTGCAGCACTCCCTCGGAACTGACCCTCTGACAGTCCGGCACTCCCTCAGTACTGACCTTCTTCAGTGCGGCACTCCCTCAGTACTGACCCTCTGACAGTCCAGCACTCCCTCAGTACTGACCCTCAGACAGTGCAGCACTCCCTCAGTACTGATCCTCTGACAGTGCATCACTCCCTCAATACTGACCCTCTGACAGTCCAGCACTCCCTCAGTACTGACCCTCAGACAGCGCAGCACTCCCTCAGTACTGCCCCTCTGACAGTGCGGCACTCCCTCAGTACTGATCTGCTGACAGTGCGGCACTCCCTCAGTACTGACCCCATGACAGTGTGGCACTCCCTCAGTAATGCTCCTCTGACAGTGCATCACTCCCTCAATACTGACCCTCTGACAGTGCAACACTTCCTCAGTACTGCACCATTGACAGTGCAGCACTCCCTCTGTACTGACCATCTGACAGTGCAGCACACCTTCAGTACTGACTCTCTGACACAGCAATACTCCCTCAGTACTGACCCTCTGACAGTGCAGCACTCCCTCACTACTGACCCTCTGACAGTGCAGCACTCCCTCAGTACTGACCCTCTGACAGTGCAGCACTCCCTCAGTACTGACCCTTTGACAGTGCAGCAGTCCCTCAGTATTGACCCTCTGACTGTCCAGCACTCCCTCAGTACTGACCCTATGACTGCGCGGCACTCCCTCAGTCCTGACCCTCTGACAGTGCAGCACTCCCTCAGTATTGACCCTCTGACAGTCCAGCACTCCCTCAGTACTGACCCTATGACAGTGCAGCACTCCCTCAGTACTGGCCCTCTGACCGTGCGGCACTCTCTCAGTACTGACCCTCTGACAGTGCCGCACTCCCTCGGAACTGACCCTCTGACAGTGCAGCACTCCCTCAGTACTGACCCTCTGACAGTCCGGCACTCCCTCAGTACTGGCCCTATGACAGTGCGGCATTCCCTCAGTACTGACCCTCTGACAGTGCAGCACTCCCTCAGTACTGCTCCTCTGACAGCGCGGCACTCCCTCAGTACTGCTCCTCTGACAGTCCAGCACTCCCTCATTACTGACCTTCTTCAGTGCGGCACTCCCTCAGTACTGACCCTCTGACAGTGCAGCACTCCCTCAGGACTGACCCTCTGACAGTCCAGCACTCCCTCAGTACTGCCCCTCTGACAGTGCAGCACTTCCTCAGTACTGACCCTCTGACAGTGCAGCACTCCCTCAGTACAGATCCTCTGACAGTGCAGCACTCCCTCAGTACAGATCCTCTGACATTCCAGCACTCTCTCAGTACTGACCCTCAGACAGTGCAGCACTCCCTCAGTACTGACTCTCTGACACAGCAACACTCCCTCATTACTGACCCTCTGACAGTGCAACCCTCCCTCAGTACTGACCCCATGACAGTGCGGTACTCCCTCAGTACTGCTCCTCTGACAGTGCATCACTCCCTCAATACTGACCCTCTGACAGTGCAGCACTCTGTCAGTACTGCCCCTCTGACAGTGCAGCACTCCCTCAGCCCTGATCCTCTGACAGTGCAGCACACCCTCAGAACTGACCCTCTGACAGTGCAGCACTCCCTCAGTACTGACCCTCTGACAGTGCAGCACACCCTCAGAACTGACCCTCTGACAGTGCGGCACACCCTCAGTACTGACCCCATGACAGTTCGGCACTCCCTCAGTATTGCTCCTCTGACAGTGCAGCACTCCCTCAATACTGACCCTCTGACAGTGCAGCACTCCCTCACTACTGACCCTCTGACAGTGCAGCACTCCCTCAGTACTGACTCTCTGACAGTGCAGCACTCCCTCAATACTGACCCTCTGACAGTGCAGCACTCCCTCAGTACTGACCCTCTGACAGTGCAGCACTCCCTCAGTACTGACCCTCTGACAGTGCAGCACTCCCTCAATACTGACCCTCTGACAGTGCAGCACTCCCTCAGTACTGACCCTCTGACAGTGCAGCACTCCCTCAGTACTGCTCCTCTGATAGCGCGGCACTCCCTCAGTACTGCTCCTCTGACAGTCCAGCACTCCCTCATTACTGACCTTCTTCAGTGCGGCACTCCCTCAGTACTGACCCTCTGACAGTGCAGCACTCCCTCAGTACTGACCCTCTGACAGTCCAGCACTCCCTCAGTACTGCCCCTCTGACAGTCCAGCACTTCCTCAGTACTGACCCTCTGACAGTGCAGCACTCCCTCAGTACAGATCCTCTGACAGTGCAGCACTCCCTCAGTACAGATCCTCTGACATTCCAGCACTCTCTCAGTACTGACCCTCAGACAGTGCAGCACTCCCTCAGTACTGACTCTCTGACACAGCAACACTCCCTCATTACTGACCCTCTGACAGTGCAACCCTCCCTCAGTACTGACCCCATGACAGTGCGGTACTCCCTCAGTACTGCTCCTCTGACAGTGCATCACTCCCTCAATACTGACCCTCTGACAGTGCAGCACTCTGTCAGTACTGCCCCTCTGACAGTGCAGCACTCCCTCAGCCCTGATCCTCTGACAGTGCAGCACACCCTCAGAACTGACCCTCTGACAGTGCAGCACTCCCTCAGTACTGACCCTCTGACAGTGCAGCACACCCTCAGAACTGACCCTCTGACAGTGCGGCACTCCCTCAGTACTGACCCCATGACAGTTCGGCACTCCCTCAGTATTGCTCCTCTGACAGTGCAGCACTCCCTCAATACTGACCCTCTGACAGTGCAGCACTCCCTCACTACTGACCCTCTGACAGTGCAGCACTCCCTCAGTACTGACTCTCTGACAGTGCAGCACTCCCTCAATACTGACCCTCTGACAGTGCAGCACTCCCTCAGTACTGACCCTCTGACAGTGCAGCACTCCCTCAGTACTGACCCTCTGACAGTGCAGCACTCCCTCAGTACTGACCCTCTGACAGTGCAGCACTCCCTCAGTACTGACCCTCTGACAGTGCAGCACTCCCTCAGTACTGACCCTCTGACAGTGCAGCACTCCCTCAATACTGACCCTCTGATAGTGCAGCACTCCCTCAGTACTGAGTCTCGGCCTTGCTTCTCCCATTACAGTTTAAACTCTCTCACTCACAGCAGTCAGCTGACTACCACCTCCTCAGGGGCAATTAGGGATGGCCATGTAATCCTGGCCTAGACAGCGATGTCCACAGCCTACAAAAGTATGAAAAACACACTTCATACATGTGAAACTCCAGCCCTGTGCCACTCACCCTCGCTGTGATTGGTTACTTTGCGCGGCCTGACTTGTCGTCTCTGCATCGTAACTTTGAAGAATGTCAGCAGTTTGAAGTTCCGCACATCCAGGGCCTCAGTGTGTGTCGCTGTGTAATCCTGTTCATTGGGGTTTTGTGTGGAGTCATTGCACCACAGAAAGGGACCATTCAGTCCATCTGCTCCATGCTGGCTCTCCATAAAGCAATCCAGTCAGTCCCATTCTCGCGCTCTATCCCTGTAACACTCCAAGTTTATTTCCCTCAAATATCCATTCAATTTCCTTTTCAAATCATTCATCATCTCTGCTCCCACCACCCTCGTAGGAACTGACCCTCAGGTCATTACCACTCTCTGTGTAAAAGATTTCTCCCTCAAAATGTCTCTGTCTCTCTTGCCACAAACCTAAATCTCTGTCCCCAAGTCCTTCTACCATCAATAAATGGGAATGGCTTTTGCTTACCCACCATATCTAATTCTGCCATAAACTTGTACTCCCCTCTCAAATCTCTCCTCAATCTCCACCGAGGACAAACTCAGCTTCTCCAACCCCAAACCTCGGAGCTAACATACCTCATTGCTGGAACCATTCTGGTAAATCTCTCTCTGCACCCTCTCAAGGACCCTCCCATCCATCCCGAAGAGTGGTAAGCAGATATGAATTCCAGTTGGGACCTAACCAGAGCTCTCCCCAGGACCCACCATCCGACTGAAATCCTGTTCCTATCCTGTTCAGGGGGTGTGGGGGGCTCTTATCAGGCCCGTGTGGGGCAGGTGGGGGGCTCTATCAGGCCCGTGTGGGTCGGATCGGGAGCAGCAATCACAGTGTTTGTGTATATTGATTATTTTGTATTCAGATGAAATTATTTCCCTGCAATCCCACACGCTGTGATGTAGTTTGTGTGTGAATAGATGTTTGTCTTTGTGAATATATCTGTGGCTGTGAAACTCCCAGTGACTCTGCAATGAGATTCTTCCCCTCGTCTTATTTCCCAGTGACTGTAATTAATTCATCAGAGAGTCGGAGATTCCAGCTCTGGAGAAGTGAGATTCAGCAAAGGGCCTGGCCCTCCACCCTGAGAACGAGGAGGTTTGTCATTGAGGGGCCGCAGCTCAGGGTCGAGGCCGTGCTCTGTGCCGGGGAGGGAGATGGGGAAGGCGGTAAGGGTTGAGGTTCAGAGGATGGGGAAGGAGTTCCCCAGGAGTCACATGTTTTCTCAGGTAAGTTTACACGAATTGTGAATGGAAACTGGTGGCCAGTTGCAGGGTAGTGGACTTTACAGCAGTGAGTAGCATCCATTGTCAGCCGGGCGTCTGGACACTGGGCAGGAATTGAGAAGGTCAATCAGAGAGGCTGATGAAAGCTGACGGCTACCACAAGGTGACTCCAAGTATTTAATTGGTCAATAAGTAATTTTAGATTCAACTAAGAAGGCAAATTAGTTACTGGCCTCAGACAGTCCCTCTGCCAGTGCATCACTCCCCCAGTACTGACCCTCTGACAGTGCAGCACTCCCTCAGTACTGACCCTCTGACAGTGCGGCACTCCCTCAGTACTGACCCTCTGACAGTGCAGCACTCCCTCAGTACTGACCCTCTGACAGTGCGGCATTCCTTCAGGACCCACCCGCTAACAATGCGGCACTCCCCCAGTACTGACCCTCTGACAGTGCAGCACTCCCTCAGTACTGACCCTCTGACAGTGCAGCACTCCCTCAGTACTGACCCTCTGACAGTGCAGCTCTCCCTCAGTACTGACCCTCTGCCAGTGCATCACTCCCTCAGTACTGACCCTCTGACAGTGCAGCACTCCCCCAGTACTGACCCTCTGACAGTGCAGCACTCCCTCAGTACTGACCCTCTGACAGTGCGGCACTCCCTCAGTACTGACCCTCTGACAGTGCAGCACTCCCTCAGTACTGACCCTCTGACAGTGTGGCATTCCTTCAGGACCCACCCACTAACAATGCGGCACTCCCCCAGTACTGACCCTCTGACAGTGCAGCACTCCCTCAGTACTGACCCTCTGACAGTGCAGCACTCCCTCAGTACTGACCCTCTGACAGTGCAGCTCTCCCTCAGTACTGACCCTCTGACAGTGCAGCACTCCCTCAGTACTGACCCTCTGACAGTGCAGCACTCCCTCAGTACTGACCCTCTGACAGTGCAGCTCTCCCTCAGTACTGACCCTGTGACAGTGCAGCACTCCCTCAATACTGACCCTCTGACAGTGCCATGCTCGCTCAGTACTGACTCTCTGACACTGCAGCTCTCCCTCAGTACTGACCCTCTGACAGTGCAGCACTCCCTCAGTACTGACCCTCTGACAGTGCAGCACTCCCTCAGTGCTGACCCTCTGACAGTGCAGCGCTCCCTCAGTACTGACCCTCTGACATTGCAGCACTCCCTCAGTGCTGACCCTGACAGTGCAGCGCTCCCTCAGTACTGATCCTCTGACAGTGCCATGCTCGCTCAGTACTGACTCTCTGACAATGCAGCACTCCCTCAGTACTGACCCTCTGACAGTGCAGCACTCCCTCAGTACTGACCCTCTGACAATGCAGCACTCCCTCAGTACTGACCCTCTGACAGTGCAGCACTCCCTCAGTACTGACCCTCTGACAATGCAGCACTCCCTCAGTACTGACCCTCTGACAATGCAGCACTCCCTCAGTACTGACCCTCTGACAATGCAGCACTCCCTCAGTACTGACCCTCTGACAATGCAGCACTCCCTCAGTACTGACCCTCTGACAGTGCAGCACACCCTCAGTACTGACCCTCTGACAATGCAGCACTCCCTCAGTACTGACCCTCTGACAATGCAGCACTCCCTCAGTACTGACCCTCTGACAATGCAGCACTCCCTCAGTACTGATCCTCTGACAATGCAGCACTCCCTCAGTACTGACCCTCTGACAGTGCGGCACTCCCTCAGTACTGACCCTCTGACAGTGCAGCACTCCCTCAGTACTGACCCTCTGACAGTGCAGCACTCCCTCAGTACTGACCCTCTGACAGTGCAGTGCTCCCTCAGTACTGACCCTCTGACAGTGCAGCAGTTTCTCACTATTGTACTGGGAATTTTATTCTGGGATTAATGCTGATGTTTCTGAAGTGGGGTTTTTGTCCTTCCCTTTGCGGCACAGAGCTTTTTGGGCTATCAATGAGCGAAGGTGACTCCTGATCAAAGGAGCAGGAACAGGATGTGCTCTTGTTCTCCCTGAAGCATAAAATAAGGTTAAAGTGTAAGTGAACTCTGACTTTTTACCCTTGACTGCCCTTTGCTGAAAAATAATCTAATTTGTTCTGAGTTTATTTTACATTTGCAGCTTTTACAACAATAAAATCAAATAGACATTGAGGCCTGAATATATGTCAGTCAATTGTGTACTGGACAAGGACATTAATCATCGTTTATTTCTTCTTCAGCAGAATCTCAACCTATTCTGTCTCGGGAACTCTTGTCGAATATTTCCTGGTTCCAAGGAATTATCGGCAAAGCCGTTTTATCTGACATTTCACATGATTAAATTTTGAAAAACCACTCAATGGTTCAGAATGTCTCCACTGGGCACTTTTATCACAATTTAAAACTCTGTGCTTTCTGAACTGATTGTTTAAAGATTTATTGGAAAATTTAATCGTTGCTTGTTGCAGCTAATGATAAATGATTTGCACTTTAGTTTTGAGTTCTCTCTCCTCCCTGGAATTGAACTGAAACCAGTTTTTGGGGATATTATTTCCCTTTGATTTCTCATTTTGAAATTTTCTTTGCTCATTTGTGTGTCTTTCCTCAGCACTAAATACTGCTTGATCACTGTGCTCAACGCCCAGTAGAATTCCCCGTCTGAGAGCGCATCACTGTTGTGTTTGATGGCTCCCCTGATCATGAAGACACGCACAGAACATGTATGTTCAACCAGAACCATTGGTTATTATTAAACACGCAGGCAGTAAACCAGCAGACCGATGTACAAACAAAGGTATTTAAGTTCCTTGAGAGCTACTGTAAGTGTCACCGTCCTACTACCAACTGTCTGGTCTCGTCAGTCACAAGATGTATGTCTGGCTCCACCCACTGGCAGGAGGTCATAACTGTCGCTACATGCACTGATGAACAGCTTTATACATTTGTACAGTTATATACATTTATACACCACATCTCCCTTTGGAGATAAGAGTATTTACAAACACATTTTCTGGATGTTCCGTTGCCTTGCGCATTATTCTGGTTGACCTTTTGAGCAATGGCTGAGTTAGTGAGCATGCTCCACCTTCATCAATTACTGGCCTTTCCCCCGGCACCACAGCAGATGCATCATTAACCCCAGGCTGTGCTTGAAAATCCCAATCCAGGTTGGGATTACACCCAGACTCATTTACTGGTTTAAGCACAAAAGGTCATTGTACTTTGAGGAGCGCTCGTCGGTTCCGGTGCTGAAGTGAGCCATCCTCAGTGAACCGATGCTAGCTTCAACCATCCTTTGCCATTGGCGTCCTCGATTCTGACGGTGTTCTTATCTGCAAGGGCTGGAGTGCGTTTGAAGACCTATCATTGATCTCTTTCTGCTTTGGTTTCTGAAGAACCAACTTCCTCTTGAGCCATCAATTGACCGTGGGAGCCACCATAAAGGGCAGGCTCGTTCGCAGCTTCCTGCTCATAAGCAGCAGTGCTGGTGACAGGGTTTACCAATGGGGGGAACAGTAGCTGAGTAATGTGAGATACATGTCTTCCCGCCAGTCCAGGGCCTTTGCCAGCAGCTGCTTCACTATGTGTACGCTATTCTCCGCCTTCCCATTTGACTGGGGATAGAGCGGGCTCGAGGTAATGTCTGAAGTCATATCGGCGAGCAAACTCAGTCCATTCATGATTACTGAAGCATGGACCATTGTCCGACATGATAATGGATGGGATGCCAGGCCGGGCAAAGATCGCTTTGACCTGCTGAATTACACAGCAAGCTGTCGCGTTGGGCAACTGCGCCACGTCTGGACAATTGTAGAAGTAGTGGATTACGACCGGGTAGTCACTCCCGTTAAAGTGGAACAAGTCCATACCCACTTTCTGCCACGGGCTGGCAATGACGTTTGCCACGTGCATGGGTTCCTTGCTCAATTTGCAGCAAAATTTCTGACAGGTATCGCACTGATCAGCCATGCCTGCGATAACCTGGATAATGCCTGGCCAGTCTATCACCTCCCGGGCTCTGCGCTTGTATTTTTCAATGCCCAGGTGCCCCACGTGAAGCTTCTTCAGCAACAGCACGAGCAGCCTCAGCGAATGCGGGTTGAAGATTCTGTGCTGCCGTAGAAGACCATTCATCTCACTGAGTTCGGAACGAACATCATAGTACACAGAGCAGGAGCCTTTCGGCCAACCTTCTTTGATATCTGCTGACCTTTTGGAGTACCGGATCCTTGGCCGTTTCTGCCCTGAGCAGCCTTGGCTTTTCCTCAGGGATCGGCAGTGATGCAGCCACCAGGTCGACATGTAACTGAACGTTGTCATCCCCAGACAGACCCCATTGATGGCCACAGCTCGAGAGAGAGAGTGTGTCGGCGACTGCCAGGAATGTGCCTGGTGTGAAGATCAGGTTAAAGTCATACGGCTGGAGCTTCATCAAGAGTCGTTGTATCCTAGGGGATATCTGACATAAGTTCTTGTGGACTATCGCAACCAGCGACCTATGGTCCGTCTCAACCAAAAACGTGGGCAGCCCATATATGCCCATTAGGGTAGCACGGTAGCACAAGTGGATAGCACTGTGGCTTCACAGCGCCAGGGTCCCAGGTTCGATTCCCCGCTGGGTCACTGTCTGTGCGGAGTCTGCACTTTCTCCCCGTGTGAGCGTGGGTTTCCTCCGGGTGCTCCGGTTTCCTCCCACAGTCCAAAGACGTGCAGGTTAGGTGGATTGGCCATGCTAAATTGCCCTCAGTGACCAAAAAGGTGAGGAGGGGCTATTGGGTTATGGGGATAGGGGGGAAGTGAGGGCTTAAGTGGGTCGGTGCAGACTCGATGGGCCAAATGGCCTCCTTCTGCACTGTATGTTCTATGGTCTAGTTGTGACATTTACCGAGACCTGTGACTAGGCCCAGGCATTCCTTTTTTTAAAATCTTTTTATTGGCATTTCTCATATTTATAAAGTTGTATATATACATTACATTTCACTTGCCCGCGCTAATTTACTTTATTGTGCACAAAGGTTTATTTTGTCTTTCATTTAGCTGATCCTATGTACATTTTGCTGCCCTCTCAATTGGCCTATAGTTCCCCTCACCCTTCCCAGTTGTCACCCCCCCCTCCCTTCCTCCTCCACTCCCCCCCCTTCCTCCTCCACACCCCCCCCCCTTGGTTTTAGCTGTGCTTTTCTTTTATTTTACGGGAAAGAGGGGGGAGATAGTCCCCCCTACCTCCCTCCTCTTCTCTTGTCGTTTCCCCACCTTCCATCCATCTAACCCCCCCACCCCCCAACTCCCTGGGTTGCGAAATCCTTTGGTTCCTCATCTATTTTGTTTTTTTCCCCTGGCTTACTCCTCGTTGCTGGCCTCGAACAGGTTTTGGAACAGGCCGCCGAACTGCCCACAAGTATCCAGGAAGCTTTCCTCTGACCCTCGGGTGGCGTACTTAATCTTCTCCAGGTGGAGAAATTCCACCAGGTCTGCCAGCCAGTCCGCAGCTGTGGGTGGTGCTGCCGATCGCCAGCCGAGCAGGATTCACCGGCGTGCGATTAGGGCAGCGAAATCAAAGGCTCGAGCTGCTCCGATACCCCGAAGATAGCCATAATCGGCATGGCTTCACCCTCACCCCCACAACCTTGGACATTGCCTCAGAGAAGGCTGTCCAGAACCCAGCAAGCTTGGGGCAAGCCCAAAACATGTGGGTGTGGTTGGCCGGGCCCCTCTGGCACCACCTCCGGGAAGAACCTGCTCATTCGGGTTCTGGTCAGGTGCGCTCTGTGCACCACTTTGAGCTGCATTAGGCTGAGCCTTGCGCAGGAGGAGGTGGAGCTCACCCTGCTCAGTGCTTCGCTCCAGAGTCCCCACCCTACCTCTGTCCCCAGTTCGTCCTCCCATTTTTGTCTGGTCTCGTCAAGTGGTGTTCGGGCTCTGTCCAGTAGCTGTCCGTATATTTTCCCACATAGCACCCCCCTTCCCGTTGCTTGTGCCTATCAGGTCCTTGAGGAGTGTGTTTTCTGGGGCCCCGGGGTACCCTACTGTCTCTTTGCGGAGGAAGTGTTTTATTTGGAGGTGTCTCAATTCCTGTCCTCTTGCTAGTTTCCACTTCCTCGTCAGTTCGTCCAGTGTCGCCAGTCTGTGCCCTAGGTAGAAGTCCCCGACCGTCAGTGTGCCTCCGTCCCGCCTCCATCCTTTGAAGGTAGTATCCAGCATGGCTGGGGGGGAATCTGTGATTGCTGCAGATGGGGGCCATAAGGGACATTTTGGTTATCCCAAAGTGCTGTCTCAACTGGGTCCACGTTCTCAGCGTGGCCGCTACCACTGGGATCGTCCCCCCCCCCCCCACACACACACACACAAAAGCCATGATTAGACTGTCTATGTTTTGGGAAAGGGCCTTGAGGGTGAAGATCAGTATGCATTTAAACAGGAAGAGGAATCTTGGCAGTACGTTCATCTTGATTCACGACAATCGTTCGTCCATGACAATCACTTACCCACCTCGGGTGTACCGTGTAGTAGGGTGAGACTCTGGCGTGTAGAAAAGACCAGGCAGAATGGTCTTTCTTTTTTTAAAAAAAATATTTTTATTAAAGTTTTGCAAAAGTTTTCATAATAAATAGTAATAATCCTAACACAGCAAAATAGAGTGAACATTAACAGAGTGCAGAAAGAGATTATACAATAGCAATTGACTAGACGTGACTCCACATGCCTCAGTCTTCCCCCACCCTCCCAACGGAGCACTCACCCCCACTCCCCTACGGGTCGCTGCTGCTGACGTTTTAACTTTCCCCGAGAGGTCATCGGACGGTATTACGCCCCCGCTCAACAGCAGCAGCTCTGTACACTTGGCAAAATTATTTACACACATAAGTAGGCATCTGTTCGTGGTGTTGTCCCTCGCTTCACCCAGACGGAGTTCGCTGCCGTTGTCGTCTCGTGCGCACTTCCGCTTCTGCGGCCCTCCCGTCTTCCCCGTTTTCTCTGTTCCTGTGGATGCTAAGTTTGTTAACATTTCCCTGCCTCCCCCTCCCCCTCCCTGGCTCTCCTCTATTGTTCCGTCTCTTCCCGCTCCTGCCCCCCCCCCCCCCCCCCCCCCCCCTCCCCGTGGCTCGCCTTTCCTTCCTCTTAGATTTAGCTGTCTCCCCCCCCCCCCTCCCGGTCTATCTCTCCCTCTCATGCTTTGGCTACTCTCCCCTGTTTCTTGGCTACCTGGCTATTCTTCTGCTTGTTCGTTGGCCACAAACAGGTCCCGGAACAATTGGGTGAATGGCTCCCACGTTCTGTGGAAGCCGTCGTCGGACCCTCGGATGGCGAATTTGATTTTCTCCATTTGGAGAGATTCCGAGAGGTCGGACAGCCAGTCTGCAGCTTCGGGTGGTGCTGCTGACCGCCAGCCGAACAGGATTCTACGGCGGGCGATCAGGGAGGCAAAGGCAAGCGAACGAGGAGTGTTACTGGACCAATGCTGCCACCTGGTGCTTGCATACTGAATGTGCTTATTCATACCCATATCTGTCCTTAAAGGTGTTCCACCTCTACGTCAATGCACCCTTGCAAAACTTTCGCTCTCACTCGTTCGGCTACGATGCAATTGCTTCCATTGCCACAAATATGACAAATTTGAAATCTCTGGGCCACTGAGCTGAACAATGTTTTGTGACAAGCTGTGGGTTTCAGAGCAGGAGAGTGTTCATAGAATCATAGAATTTACAGTGCAGAAGAAGGCCAAGTGGCCCATCGAGTCTGCACCGGCCCTCAGAAAGAGCACCCTACTTAAGCCCACACCACCACCCTATCCCGTAACCCAGTGACCCCAACTAACCTTTTTGGACACGTAGGGCAATTTAGCATGGCCAATCCACCTAACCTGCACATGTTTGGACTGTGGGAGGAAACCGGAGCACCCGGAGGAAACCCACGCACACACGGGGAGAACGTGCAGACTCCACACAGACAGTGACCCAGCAGGGAATCGAACTTGGGACCATGGAGCTGTGAAGTAACTGTGCTAACCACTGTGTTACCGTGCTGCCCGTGTTGAAAGAGTGCAGATTATTCCGTACTCTGTGACTCTTGCAGCTCCCAGTCACAGACTCCATACCTGTCTTTGTGATTAAGGTCAGTTACTGACCACAGCCCATAAGCTCTGTGCTGGAATTGGAAAAGGCTGGCATGTCAATGCTGGTGACACAGAGCAGTGTGTCATTTCATGAGGTGAGCTGAAGATGTGTGGGGCGGCAGGCAGCTACTTGGCATATTTCAAACTGGCCCTTTGCTGTATCTGGTTGCATCCACTTTAAGGAGGATTTCTGTCTCCCTGTGCAGTGCTGGAGGGGATACTCACGATCACCTTCTCTCACTGTGCAGTGCTGGAGGGGTACTCACGATCGCCTTCTCTCCCTGTGCAGTGCTGGAGAGGATACTCACGATCACCTTCTCTCACTGTGCAGTGCTGGAGGGGTACTCACGATCACCTTCTCTCCCTGTGCAGTGCTGGAGGGGATACTCACGATCACCTTCTCTCCATGCCAGTCAATGAATTAAACAAGCACGGGCTGTGGCCAGGGTGGAAATGCCAGTGAGTGTGCACTGTGTCACAGATTTCCCAGGAAGACCGACCACAAGGCTTCCCACTCAGGGCCAAGGCAGGAAGACTCGAGGGTAAGCGCCCCTACCCTCATGTCCGTTCCCTAACTCACCTGGGGGGGACAGAATTAAATTGTACCCGCAGATATCAGGGCGGGTTTTTCCATCCCGCCACGCCAGATTTCTGGTTCAGCACGCCGTCGGGATTCTCCGTTTCACCGGCTGGTCAATGGGGTTTCCCATTGTGGGGCGGCTCCACGCTGGAAACTGCCGGCAAAACGGAGCGACCCGCCGGCAGAGAATTCAGCCCCCGCGCTCTGATGACAGCAGAATCACAATGACAAAATGACATTTTAATTAGCATGGATAAAAGTCCTGCTCTTCCGAGCTATTATCTCAATTTAACTGTTTCATTCTCGAAGACTGTCTCTCATGAATGTACGAATATTAGAATGCGAGTTTTGAATCTCCGTGATTCGGTTCTGCTATTCAATCAGATCCGTATGTAACTCCATTGCGTCGCTTTGCTCCTTCTGCCTTGATACCATCACACAACAATAATCTATTGATCGGTCTGGGTCATGTTCAGTAAAAGCCTCTCGCGTACACAACTTAGAATTTTTTTTTTGATCCCATTCTTAAAGTTTCACAGCCAATGTGTAGAGTGGACAAGACAAGACCTGAATCCATCTCACTGCTTTCTCCCAAAAACAATTCAAATTCAACTTGAATCCAATTCATGGTCTCGTTTCCACAAGAGATTCACAACTTTAAATATTCAGTGTAGAATTTTCTGGAACTGCCTTTTCTTTTAACATTGGGCATTAAATGGCTGTTAATGGCTGCCACGGGTCAGGTGACTTGTGCAATTTCTGGACAGACACAGAAGAATCTCAAGAGATAAGACAAGAAGTGTGTTTGTGACAGATGTCAGGAAGAGAATGCAATTGAAAACCAGACTGAATATAGAGGGTTCAGAGAGGAGGTGAGAAAGAAAATAAGAGAATCAAGAGAGGATGAATAGATTAAAAGGAATTCCAAAGTTTTCTACTGGCATATGAATAATAAAAAGGAGGTAAAGGGAGGGGTTGGGGTAATAAGGTAGCAAAAAGGGAATTTACACATGGAGGCACAGGGCACAGCTGAGGTATTTACAAATGAACACACGACCATGGGGCAGGCAAGGCCACTCAGCCCCTCGAGTCTGCTCCACCATTTAATAAAATCAGGGCTGTTCTGGTTGTCACCTCAAATCTGCATCCCACCTACCCCTGAAATAACCTTTCACCCCTTTGCTCAGCAAGAATCTACCTACCTCGCCCTTAAATATATTCAGACTCTGCATCCACCTGCTTTTCAGCAAGAAAGTGTCAAACACTCCGGACCCGAAAGAAATAAAATCACCTCATCTCTGTTTTAAACAATGAGCTGGAGTTCTAGATTCTCCCACAAGAGGAAACATCCTCTCCACACCCACCCGGTCACACCTCAGGATCTTAAAGGTTTCAATCAAATCACGTCTTGCTCTTCTAAACTCCAGCGGATACAAACCCAACCTCTCCAACTTTTTCTTTTCAGACAACCAGCCCATTTCTGGTATTAGTCTAGTAAAGCCTCTCTGAACTGTTTCCAATGCATTTTCATCTTTCCTTCAGTAAAGAGACCAATACTGTGCACAATACACCAGATGTGGTCTCACAAATGCCCTGTACAACAGAAGCATAACCTCCCTACTTTTATATTCAATTACCCTCACAATAAACAATAACATTCCTAATTACTTGATATACCTGTATACCAGCCTTTTGTGATTCATACACTAGGACACCCAGATCCCTCTGCACCTCAGAGCTCTGCAATCTCACACCATTCAAATCATAAGATTTTTTAAACTCTTTTTGTCAAAATGGACAATTTCATATTTTCCCACATTATACTCCATTTGCCAGATCTTTGCTCACTCACTTAACCTGTTGATAACATTCTGTAGCCTCCTTATGTCCTCTTCGCAATTTACTTTTATAAAAGCTCAGGAGATCCGAGAAGGTGATTCAAACAAAGGTTTATTATAAACAAAAAAGGCCGCAATGCCCATCAGCGTTGGAGATCGTATTCCACGAGTCCCAAGGCGATATCATTTGGATCATGCCCATGGGTCTTGTGAGGGTTATTACATCTCCCCCACCGCAGAAGTCTGTAGGTTCCCACTGTTGTTGAATGCAGAGGAGGTCTCCTTTCCTGTTTTGCCCGTGGTTGTGCTTCCAACTGCTGTGGGGTTGGGCCGAGGGGATGTATAATTCATCGTGTTGCCGAGTGTCGGTTTCACACCGAATGTCAGAGAGTCCTGTCAGAGGTCCCTCTCTGACCATACTGCCCTCCGAAAGTATTGAGGATTCCGTATCCATATCTGATGTAGAGTCTTCCATCTCGTGCAGACCTGGACCCTGGTCCCTGGAGAGCTGTGTTCCATGGCTCATGGGTGGTAGAAAGGGGGAAGAGCGACTGAATGTCTGGCGGGACTATCTCTGGTGAGGGCTCCCTGCTTTTGAGATGGTCCACATGCTTGCATACAGTTCTTTCTCTGGTTTTGACCATATAGGAGACTGGTCCTGTCTTCTCCACGATGGTCCCCGATATCCAGCGGGCGCCATCCCCAAAATTCCGAAAGTATACTGTGTACTCTGGTTTGAACCCCTGTGTCCTGCATTCGGTGACCATGATACCTCTTCTGGAGATCTTGTTTCTTCTCCACCTTCTCTAGATATCTCTATTTCTCTTATTTCTCCTGAATGATGCTGTTTCTAACCTCCACCTTTGACCAAACTTTTACTTGTCTGTCCTGCTGACTCCTGATGTGGCTCAGAGTCAGCAGTTGTCTAATAAATTGCTTCTGAGAAGCACCTTGGGACAATTTGATACATTAAGGATGACGTTGTCAATTCTAGCAGGGATATTTGCTACCAATTTTCCGTTCCATGTTAAAAGAGATAAACATCTCGGGGGTTACCATTGACCAGAAACTGAACTGGACCAGCCATATAAATACTGTGGCTACATGAATAGGTCAGAAGCTGGGAATTCTGTGGAGAGTAATAATAATCTTTATCCGTGTCACCACTAGGCTTACATTAACACTGCAATGAAGTTACTGTGAAAAGCCCCTAGTCGCCACATTCCGGCACCTCTTCGGGTACACTGAGGGAGAATTCAGAATGTCCAATTCACCTAACAAGCACGTCTTTCAGACTTGTGGGAGGAAACCGGAGCACCCGGAGGAAACCCAAGCAGACACGGGGAGAACGTGTAGACTCCACATAGACAGTGACCCAGCGGGGAATCAAACCTGGGACCCTGGAGCTGTGAAACAATAGTGCTAACCACTGTGGTAGCGTGCCGCCCGTAACTCATCCCCTGACTCCCACCACCTACACGGTACAAGTCAGGAGTGTGATTGAATGCTCTCCACTTTCATTTTTTCATTTCATTTTTCACTTGATTGGATGAGTGCAACTCCAACAACACTCAACACGCTTAACACTGTCAAGGACAAAGCAGCCCCGCTTGATTGGCACCCCACTATCCACCTTCAGAATTCACTCCCACCACCACCAACGCACAGGGGCAACAGTGTTTACCATCTACAAAATAGGAGCATCGGAATTAGAAGCAGAAATAGGTCCGGCCTCCACCTTTGCTGGCCCTCTCACTCGACGGTGAGCCCTCGCTCCCTCCCTTCTTCACAACTGGTTTTTGCAGTCCTTTTGGCAGCTTTTAGCGACTTTTTACCTCCCTTCCTTCGATCCTCCAAAAATTACCCTCGGGACCTGACTTCAAACCTCCCAAAAATATACCTCAAGCGGGAGCCACCCAACGTGCGACTTGCCCTCTGCATGCTGCCACCGGATGTCATTCAGCAGGCACATTGTTAGGAATAGCAGTGGAAGGAGTCAAACTGGATGATATAATTTGTATTGAGGAAGTGGAAGTATTCACTTCACTCATTATCAATTTATCAGCCACTGAGAAGAGATTGCAAGAAATTTGGCAAGCACAACAGCAGGATGGCAAGTGCAGCAAAATAAAAGACCATCGCCGGAGTGGATAGTCAGATCTTACTCCTAACAACCCAGTACTTCGCCAATGCTTTGAACAGAGAAAATATCTCGCAACCATCGATGATTTCTTAATTTTTAACGACAGATTAGTCATCCCAAAAATACAATGAGTTGATATTCTAAGGGGGGGAGGTACTTGCTAGAGTGGTTGGGGAGAGTTTAAACTTATCTGGCAGGGATATGGGAACCTATGTAAGTAATCAGAGCAGGGGGAAGCAAGAACAGGAGAAAAAGACAGAAAGGAGCCAGGCAGAGAAATCAAGGGCCTGTATCAGATAATAACACTGTAAAAAATAGTAGGGAAGGGACAGGGTATGTTAAAAGGATTAGCCTTAAGGATTTGTACCTGAACGTGCGGAGCATTCAAAATAAAATGGATGAATTAGTTGCACAGATAGATGTAAAGGGATATGATATAGTTGGGATTACGGAGACATGGCTCCAAGGTGACCAAGGATGGGAACTAAACATTGAGGGCTGTTCAGTTTTGTAGGAAGGACAGACAGAAAGGAAAAGGTGGTGGAGTTGCATTGTTGATTAAAGAAGGTATTGAAACAATATTGAGGAAAGAAGGTATTGAAACAATATTGAGGAAAGATATTCGTACAGATAATGTGGAATCTGTCTCGGTTGAGTTAAGTAAAATCAAGGGGCAAAAAACATTTCTAGTAGTGGTATACAGACCACCAAAATGCAGTGGTAATGTTGGGAATAGCATTTGACAGGAAATTTGAGATGCGTGTAATAAAGGAACATCTGTGATTATGGGTTACTCAAATTAGTCACAGTTTAATACAAGAGGAATTTCTGGACTGTATATGGGATGGTTTTCTGGACCAATATGTTGAGGAACCAACAAGGGAACCGGCCAACCTGGACTGGGCGTTGTGCAATGAGAAAGGATTAGTTGGCAATCTAGTTGTGAGAGAACCCTAGGGGATGAGTGACCATAATATGGTAGAATTCTTTATCAAGGTGGATAGTGACGTAATTGATTCTGAGACCAAGGTCCTGAACCTCAATAAAGATAACTGTCACGAGGGGACATCATTTTAAGGTGATTGGAGGAAGGTATAGGGAGATGTCCGGGGAAGGTTCTTTACACAGAGAGTGGTGGGTGTGTGGAATGCACTGCCAGCAGAGGTGGTGGAGTCAGAGTCATTGGGGACATTTAAGCGACTCTTAGACAGGCACATGGACAGCAGTAAATTGAAGGGGTGTAGGTTAGGTTGATCTTAGATTAGGATAAATGGACGGCACAACATCGTGGGCCGAAGGGCCTGTACTGTGCTGTACTGTTCTATGTTCTATAACTATGATGGTAAGAGGCACGAGCTGGCTATGACGGACTGGGAAACATTACTGAAAGGAAGGACAGTGGACAGGAAATGGCAGCATTCAAGGAACGAATAGGTGAATTCCAAAAGTTGTTTATTCCTATTTGGCACAAGAGTAGAAAGGGAACTGTGGCCAAACCCTGGCTTACAGGGGAAATTAGAGATAGTATTAGATTCAAAGAGGCATACAAATTAGCAAGAAAAAACAATAGACATGAGGATTGGGAACAGTTTGAAATTCAGCAAAGGCAGACCAAGGGATTGATTAAGGGGAAAATACAATTTGAAAGTAAACTAGCGGGGAACATAAAAACTGACTGTAAAAGTTTCTATGGGTATGTAAAGGGTGAGTTCTCCCAGTGAGCCAGAGAAGACACAGCCAGAGTGCGGCACAGCGAAGAGTGAGTTTGGGAATTTGAAGCTAGGTGGGAATTCGAAGCTGGGTGGGGAGGAGGTGCTTTTTATCCCTGGTAAGTGACTGGTAAGTAGTTTTTATTTTCATTTGTCTATTTATTTATTTATTTATTTTCTTTTGGTTTTTGGAATTGTAGTTATATAAGTTAACCTAAGGTTTAAGACATGGCAGGAGGTCCCAGACTCGTGTCATGCTCCTTGTGTGCGATGTGGGAGCTCCGGGACACGTCCACTGACCCTGGCTCCTTCACGTGCAAGAAGTGTGTCCAGCTGCACCTCCTGTTAGACCACTTGACGGCTCTGGAGCTGCGGATGGACTCACTTTGGAGTGTCCACGATGCTGAGGACATCGTGGATAGCACGTTTAGCGAGTTGGTCACACCGCAGGTGAAAGGTACTGAGGGAGATAGAAAATGGGTGACCAAAAGACAGCAAGAGTAGGAAGGCAGTGCAGGTGTCCACTGCGGTCATCTCCCTGAAAAACAGATATACTGCTTTGGATCCTGTTGAGGGAGATGGCTCACCAGGGGAAGGCAGCAGCAGCCAGGTTCATGGCACCATGGCTGGCTCTGCTGCGCAGCTTGGCAGGAAGAAGAATGGCAGGGCTATAGTGATAGGGGACTCGATCGTAAGGGGAATAGACAGGCGGTCCTACGGACGCAATCGAGACTCCCTGGTGCAAGGGTCAAGGATGTCTCGGAGCGGCTGCAGGACATTCTGGGGGGGGGGGGGGGTGGTGACAGCCAGCTGTCGTGGTGCACATAGACACCAACGATATAGGTTAAAAACGGGATGAGGTCCTACAAGCTGAATTCAGGGAGTTAGGAGTTAAACTAAAATATAGGACCTCAAAGGTAGTAATCTCAGGATTGCTACCAGTGCCACGAGCTAGTCAGAGTAGGAATGTCAGGATAGATAGGATGAATGCGTGGCTCGAGAGATGGTGCAAGAGGGAGGGATTCAAATTCTTGGGGCATTGGAACCGGTGCTGGGGGATGTGGGACCAGTACAAACCGGACGGCCTGCACCTGGGCAGGACTGGAACCGATGTCCTGAGGGGGGTGTTTGCTAGAGCTGTTGGAGAGGGTTTAAACTAATGTGGCAGGGGGATGGGAACCAATGCAGGAAGTCGGATGGAAGTAAAACGGGGCCAGAAACAAAAAGCAGTAAGGGGAAAAGTGTAAGGCAGAGAAGCCATAGTCAAAAATCAAAAAGGACCACAGTACAGGGTACAGTGACTGAGGAGAGTGTGAAAAGGGAGGTGGCCAATGCAGGATTGAGGGTGTTGTCATAATATACATCAGTACATTATGGTGCAATCACATACACACACTGATGGACATGCAGTAGGACCAACCAGCATACATAACACCGCAGCCAATCACCAATGAGCACAAGCACTATAAAGACAGGGGACAGGAGAGTTCCCGCTCATTCTAGCAGCAGCCAGCTCAGAGCACAGAGCTCACAGCCTGCATCACAGACTTTCACCATGTGCTGAGTGCCTCACCATAGCGAGTGATATGAAAGGGACCACAGTTAAGCTGGTATTGCTTATATCCACATTTATAGTATGTTAGCATAGTTGAACAGTTAATAAAATAATGTTACACCACTTCCAGCATTGTTGGCTTGTTTGTGAACCAGAACACCCAACACGACATGGTACAAGGAGTGGCCGCATACTAGCACTTCTGAGACCCACCTGCAACTAATCAGCATTCCGGCATTCTGAAGTATGGGGAACATCAATCCGCCGCCGCCGCTCCGCATCGCCGGCACCTCAGTGTACAGCGACAACCAGCAACGATACCCAGGCAAGATGTTCAAGATCCGGGTTCCGCAGCAGCTCCAGTGCCACGGCGATCTCCGCGAAAACTGGCGGGCATTCTGGCAAAAGTTTGAAATCTTCCTGCTGGCAGCCGAACTAGAAGACCTGGCCGGTCCTGAAAAAAACCAGAGCTTCTCCTCACCATCGCCGGTGCCAGAGCAGAAGAAATCGCAAAAAAATTCAAGTTCTCCAAGGGGCAAAACAGGAGCGACTTCCAGGCAGTCCTGGACAAATTCAGCAAATACTGTGAGGAAAACACACTCCAACCAGCAAGGAAAGGTAAGAGAAGCGCCAGTACTCACCTCGAGGCTGAAATCCCGGGTCAGAGAACTATTTTGGTCGGCGGCCATCTTTCTAAAGGGACTGCACTTGCGCAGTTGCGCGACGCCGCGCATGCGCAATCACAAAAACGGCCATCAGTAAAGGAACCGCGACCTGCGCATGTGCAAACGCCTCCTCAGGCGCGTCATGACGTCAGAGCCCCGGAGCATGCCCATTTAAAGGGGAAACGTCCCAAATCAAAGAAAAAATCTTTTAAAGCTGTAAAGCTTCCTTCACCTGGAATGACAGCACAATGCCTCAAATTGAACGAGGAAATGAAATAAACCTCTGAAGAACCCTGCAACAAGCAGTTACCTACCCCCAAACCAAGTCCGATTCCGACTTCCCGCAGACCAGTGACACCGAGGACAGGGAGCCTTTTCGAGTCGCTGTCATAACCAAGAACAGGCTGTCCCTGAATCGAAAGCACCAGCCGCTGTTGGTACACAGCATTGATCCGGACGACGAGTGGTGTGCCACCCTGACGGTCAACCGATCCCAGATCAGATTCCGTCTGGACACTGGTGCTTCCGCCAATCTCCTCGCATGGTCAGTATTTCAAACCCTGGGGGTCAAACCAACAATTCTTCCATCCAATTGCCAACTGGTCGACTATAATGGTAACATCATCCCCGCCACCGGGTCATGCCAACTCGAGGTGACGCACAACTCGCGAAAAGTCACCCTACTCTTCGAGATCGTGGGCTCCTCAAAGGACTCCCTGCTAGGTGCACAGGCGTGCAAGCTCCTCAACCTCGTGCAGCGCGTACATTCCCTCTCTCCAGAGGACACGTCTGACTTCCAAGATGCGGACTTCAGGGCGCAACTAAGTGCCATCATCACTCAACACCGAGATGTCTTCGAAGGCATGGGCACACTTCCCTACACATACAAAATCCTGCTCAAACAGGACGCCACGCCTGTGGTTCATGCACCTCGCAGAGTCCCAGCACCCCTCAAGGACCGCCTCAAGCAGCAGCTGCAGGACCTCCAGGACCAAGGAGTGCTTTCCAGAGTGACGGAACCAACCGACTGGGCCAGTTCCATGGTGTGTGTCAAGAAGCCTTCCGGCGAGCTCCAGATCTGTATCGACCCGAAGGATTTAAATCGTAACATCATGCGGGAGCATTACCCTATCCCCAAGCGTGAGGAGATCCCGTGCGAGATGGCTCGAGCCAACATATTCACCAAGCTGGATGCATCAAAGGGCTTCTGGCAGATTCAATTGGACAAGTCCAGCAGAAAGCTGTGTACTTTCAACACCCCATTTGGCAGGTACTGCTACAATAGGATGCCATTTGGAATCATATCAGCATCTGAAGTGTTCCACCGCATCATGGAGCAGATGATGGAGGGCATTGAGGGTGTGCGCATCTATGTGGACGACATCATCATCTGGCCCACCACCCCGCAGGAGCATATCAGTCGCCTCCAACGCGTTTTTAAGCGAATATGGGACCAAGGCCTGCGCCTCAACAGAGCCAAATGTTCTTTCGGCCAGACCGAACTCAAGTTTTTAGGAGACCACATCTCCCGGTTGGGTGTGCGGCCAGATGCGGACAAGGTGGCAGCCATCACGGCCATGCAGAAGCCGGCGGATAAGAAGGCGGTGCTCCGGTTCTTAGGAATGGTCAACTTCCTAGGAAAGTTCATCCCTAACCTCGCTTCCCACACCACGGCTCTCCGCAACCTAGTTAGGAAGACGACAGACTTCCAGTGGCTTCCCGCCCACCAGCGTGAATGGGAGGAGCTCAAGGTCAAGCTGACCACCGCCCCGGTATAGTCGTTTTTCGATCCTGCAAGGGAGACGAAAATATCAACGGACGCTAGCCAATCTGGCATAGGGGCCGTGCTCCTGCAATGAGATTACGCCTCGTCATGGGCCCCTGTTGCCTATGCGTCACGGGCCATGACCCCTACAGAGCAGCGCTATGCGGAAATCGAGAAGGAGTGCCTAGGCCTGTTGACCGGTGTCGACAAGTTCCATGACTACGTGTATGGCCTTCCCCAGTTCACTGTGGAGACCGACCATCGCCCGCTGGTCAGCATCATCTAAAAAGATCTCAATGACATGACCCCTCGCCGTCAACGCATTCTGTTCAAGCTCCGAAGATACGATTTCCAGCTCGTATACGCACCAGGTAAGGACCTGATCATAGCCGACGCTCTGTCCAGGGCAGTCACCACTCCATCTGACCCAGAGTGGTTCGTTTGCCAAGTCGACGCCCATGTGGCCTTCACGGCCGCCAATCTGCCGGCCACAGATGAACGCCTAATCCACATTCGCCGTGAGACTGCGGCTGACCCCCTGCTACAACGTGTGATGTGCCACATGACTGACGGGTGGCTCAAGGGACAATGCCCGCAGTTCTATAATATTCGAGACAATCTGGCAGTCGTTGATGGCGTCCTCCTGAAGCTGGACCGCATCGTGATCCCACACAGCATGCATCACCTGGTTTTAGAGCAGCTGCACGAGGGCCATCTTGGCGTAGAGAAGTGCCGACGGAGAGCCCGAGAGGCTATCTACTGGCCTGGCATAAATGAGGTCATTGCCAACACTGTGTTCAATTGCCCCACCTGTCAGCGGTTTCAGCCGGCCCAACCACGGGAGACCCTTCAGTCCCATGAGTTGGTCACGTCCCCTTGGTCTAAGGTAGGTGTGGACCTGTTCCATGCACTCGGCAGGGACTATGTTCTCAGAGTTGATTATTTTTGCAGCTATCCCGAGGTTGTACGCCTGCAAGACATCACGTCATCGGCTGTTATCCGTGCCTGCAAAGAGACCTTTGCTCGTCACGGCATCCCACTCACTGTGATGTCGGACAATGGCCCCTGCTACGCGAGCCAGGAATGGTCTAACTTCGCCAGCAGGTACAACTTTGTACACGTGACGTCCAGTCCCCTGCACCCCCAGTCAAATGGCAAAGCAGAAAAGGGCATCCACATCGTAAAGAGGCTCCTCTGCAAGGCTGCTGATGCAGGATCCGACTTCTGCCTCGCCTTGCTGGCCTATCGCTCGGCTCCACTGTCCACGGGCCTGTCACCAGCCCAGCTGCTGATGGGTCGCACCCTCAGGACCACTGTACCATCCATTCACGTCCCAGACCTCGACCATGCTCCGGTCCTTCAGCGGATGCAACAGTCTCGCGCGCAGCACAAGGCGGCGCATGATGCTCGAGCGACTGATCTTTCTGCTCTGGCGCCAGGTGACAACGTCCGAATTCATCTTCCGGAGGGAGGCTGGTCTGCGACTGCTGTGGTTCTTCGGCTGGTGGCTCCCCGCTCATTCCTGGTTCGTCTGCCTGATGGCTCCATTCGCCACCGCAATCGACGTGCCCTTCGTCTGGTTCCACGCTCGCTACGCGATCCTCCGCCGGTGCCACGCCCTCCTGTTGTCCCTGACCTGGACTTTGTAGAGCTTCCGGATACTCTGCATCCTCCTCACTTGGCCGTGGCCCGGCCTGATCCTCAGCCGGTGGCTCCTGACCCACCCTTGAGGCGGTCAACCAGAATTCGTCGCCCGCCTCAGAGACTTGATTTATGAGCCTTACAATGTTGGACTCAATGCTTTGTTCTTTCATCCTGTTTCAGCATTTCACTAGTTTGTTTCTAGCATTCGTTATTAGTTTTGTTGTTGGTGTAACACCTTGTTTTTCTTTTCTCTGCACCAGGCACCTTCCCGTGTATATAGACTAGCCTCATGTACATAGTTATGTAAATACTGCACACACATGGTCAGATACACTCATTACATGTTATTTATTCTCACATAGGCACATGTTCTTTGTAAAAAAGGGGGATGTCATAATATACATCAGTACATTATGGTGCAATCACATACGCACACTGATGGACATGCAGTAGGACCAACCAGCATACATAACACCGCAGCCAATCACCAGTGAGAGCACAGAGCTCACAGCCTGCATCACAGACATTCACCATGTGCTGAGTGCCTCACCATAGCTAGTGATATGAAAGAGTCCACAGTTAAGCTGGTATTGCTTATACCCACGTTTACAGTATGTTAGCATAGTTGAACAGTTAATAAAACAGCGTTACACCACTTCCAGCATTGTTGGCTTGTTTGTGAACCAGAACACCCAACACGACAGGTGTTGTACCTAAATGAACGCAGTATACGGAACAAGGTAAATGAGCTTGTTGCGCACATTGAAGGAACCCTTAGGGAGCAGTGACCACAATATGATAGAATTTTCCCTGCAGTTTGAGAGGGAGAAGCTGCAATCAGATGTAACGGTATTACAATTAAATAAGGGTAACTACAAAGACATGAGGGAGGAGCTGGCCAGAGATGATTGGAAAAGGAGCCTAGCAGGGAAGACAGTGGAACAGCAATGGCAGGAGTTTTGGGGTGTTATTAGGGAAACAGAAATTCATCCCAAGGAGGAGGAAACATGCTAAGGGGAGGACAAGGCATCCATGGCTGACGAGGGATGTCAAGGACAGCATAACGGCTAAAGAAAAAGCATACAAAGTGGCAAGGATTAGTGGGAAACCAGAGGATTGGGAAGCCTTTAAAAGCGAGCAGAGGACAACTAAAAAAGCAATAAGGGGGGAGAAGATGAAGTATGAGTGCAAGCTAGCTAGTAATATAAAGGAAGATAGGAAGAGATTTTTCAATATATAAAAGGTAAGAGAGGGGCAAAAATAAACATTGGACCACTGGAAAATGTGACTGGAGAAGTAATAATAGGAAACAAAGAAATGGCAGAGGAACTGAATAGTTACTTTGCATCAGTCTTCACGGTGGAAGACACCAGTGGGATGCCAGAGCTCCAGGAGAATCAGGGGGCAGAGGTAAGTGTAGTGACCATTGCTAAGGAGAAGGTTCTGGGGAAACTGAAAGGTCTGAAGGTGGATAAGTCACCTCGACCGGATGGACTACACCCCAGGGTCCTAAAAGAGATAGCTGAGGAAATTGTGGAGGCATTAGAATCATAGAATCATAGAAGTTTACAGCATGGAAACAGGCCCTTCGGCCCAACCAGTCCATGCCGCCCAGTTTTTACCATTAAGCTAGTCCCAGTTGCCCGCACTTGGCCCATAACCCTCTATACCCATCTTACCCATGTAACTATCTAAATGCTTTTTAAAAGACACAATTGTACCCGCCTCTACTACTACCTCTGGCAGCCCATTCCAGACACTCACTACCCTCTGAGTGAAGAAATTGCCCCTCTGGGCCCTTCTGAATCTCTCCCCTCTCACCTTAAACCTATGCCCTCTAGTTTTAGACTCCCCTACCTTTGGGAAAAGATGTTGACTATCTACCTTATCTATGCCCCTCATTATTTTATAGACCTCTATAAGATCACCCCTAAGCCTCCTACGCTCCAGGGAAAAAAGTCCCAGTCTATCCAGCCTCTCCTTATAACTCGAACCATCAAGTCCCGGTAACATCCTAGTAAATCTTTTCTGCACTCTTTCTAGTTTAATAATATCCTTTCTATAATAGGGTGACCAGAACTGCACACAGTATTCCAAGTGTGGCCGTACCAATGTCTTGTACAACTTCAACAAGACGTCCCAACTCCTGTATTCAATGTTCTGACCAATGAAACCAAGCATGCCAAATGCCTTCTTCACCACCCTGTCCACCTGCGACTCCACCTTCAAGGAGCTATGAATCTGTACTCCTAGATCTCTTTGTTCTATAACTCTCCCCAACGCCATACCATTAACTGAGTAGGTCCTGGTCTGATTCGATCTGTCAAAATGCATCACCTCACATTTATCTAAATTAAACTCCATCTGCCATTCGTCGGCCCACTGGCCTAATTGATCAAGATCCCGTTGCAATCCGAGATAACCTTCTTCACTATCCACTGTGCCACCAATCTTGGTGTCATCGGCAAACTTACTAACCATGCCTCCTAAATTCTCATCCAAATCATTAATATAAATCACAAATAACAGTGGACCCAGCACCGATCCCTGAGGCACACCACTGGTCACAGGCCTCCAGTTTGAAAAACAACTGTCGTCCAGTCTTCTGTCGTCCAGCCAATTTTGAATCCAATTGGCAACCTCACCCTGGATCCCGTGAGCTTTAACCTTCTGCAACAACCTACCATGCGGTACCTTGTCAAAGGCTTTGCTAAAGTCCATGTAGACAACGTCTACTGCACTGCCCTCATCTACCTTCTTGGTCACCCCCTCAAAAAACTCAATCAAATTTGTGAGACATGATTTTCCACGCACAAAGCCATGCTGACTGCCCCGAATCAGTCCTTGCCTCTCTAAATGCTTGTAGATCCTGTCTCTCAGAATACCTTCTAGCAACCTACCTACTACAGACGTTAGGCTCACCAGTCTGTAGTTCCCAGGCTTTTCCCTGCTGCCCTTCTTAAACAAGGGCACAACATTCGCCACTCTCCAATCTTCAGGCACCTCACCTGTGGCTGCCGATGATTCAAATATCTCTGTTAGGGGACCCGCAATTTCCACCCTAGCCTCCCACAACATCCTGGGATACATTTCATCAGGTCCCGGGGATTTATCTACCTTGATGCGCTTTAAGACTTCCAGCACCTCCTCCTCTGTAATATGCACACTTCTCAAGACATCACTATTTATTTCCCTTAGTTTCCTAACATCCATGCCTTTCTCCACCGTGAATACCGATGAGAAATATTCATTCAGGATCTCACCCAACTCTTGTGGCTCTGCACATAGATGTCCTTGTTGATCCTTAAGAGGCCCTACTCTGTCCCTAGTTACTCTTTTTCCCTTTATGTATCTGTAGAAGCTCTTTGGATTCTCCTTTGCATTATTTGCCAAAGCAATTTCACGTCCCCTTTTTGCCCTCCTGATTTCCCTCTTAACTCCATTTCGACAATCTCTATACTCTTCAAGGGATCCACTTGATCCCAGTTGTTTATGTACGTCATATGCCTCCTTCTTCTTTTTGACCAGAGTCTCAATATCTCGAGTCATCCAGGGTTCCCTACTTCTACCAGCCTTGCCCTTCACTCTAAAGGGAATGTGCTTACCCTGAACCCTGGTTAACACATTTTTAAAAGCCTCCCATTTACCAGCCGTCCCTTTGCCTGCCAACAGTCTCCCCCAATCTACCTCTGCAAGTTCCTGTCTGATACCATCAAAATTGGCCTTGGCCCAATTAAGAATTTTAACTCTTGGGCCAGACCTATCATTCTCCATAGCTATCTTAAAACTAATGGAGCTATGGTCACTTGTCCCAAAGTGATCCCTCACTAACACTTCTGTCACGTGCCCTTCCTTATTTCCCAAGGCGAGGTCAAGTTTTGCCCCCTCTCTAGTCGGTCCATCCACATACTGAATGAGAAATTCCTCCTGAATACACTCAACAAATTTCCCTCCATCCAAACCCCTAATGCTATGGCTGTCCCAGTCAATGTTGGGAAAGTTAAAGTCCCCTACTATTACCACCCTATTATTCTTGCAGCTATCTGTAATCTCCTTACATATTTGCTCCTCAATTTCCCGCTGACTATTTGGGGGCCTGTAGTACAGTCCTATCAAGGTGATCTCGCCCTTCTTATTTTTCAGTTCCACCCATATAGACTCAGTGGGCGAACCCTCGGATATATCCCCTCTAAGTACTGCCGTGATGTTCTCCCGAATCAAAAACGCCACTCCCCCTCCTCTCTTACCTCCTGTTCTATCCTTTCTATAGCATCTGTACCCCAGAACATTGAGCTGCCAGTCCTGCCCCTCCCTTAGCCATGTTTCAGTCATAGCTATAATATCCCAGTCCCATGTGCCCATCCATGCCCTGAGTTCATCCGCTTTGCCCGTCAGGCCCCTTGCATTGAAATAAATGCAGTTTAATGTAGACTTTCCTTGCTCTCTGCCCTGCTTTCTCTGGTCATGCTTTACACACTCTCCCTTCCTGCCTTTTGTTCCCGTCCCCACTGACTTCCTACATCGGTTCCCATCCCCCTACCACATTAGTTTAAACCCTCCCCAACTGCACTAGCAAACACACCCCCGAGAACATTGGTTCCGGTCCCACCCAGATGCAGACCGTCCGATTTGTACAGGTCCCATCTCACCCAGAACCGGTCCCAATGTCCCAGGAATTTGAAACCCTCCCTCTTGCACCATCTCTCAAGCCGGTG
Organism: Scyliorhinus torazame; assembly: GCF_047496885.1. Taxonomy (NCBI): domain Eukaryota; kingdom Metazoa; phylum Chordata; class Chondrichthyes; order Carcharhiniformes; family Scyliorhinidae; genus Scyliorhinus; species Scyliorhinus torazame. The sequence goes on from NC_092713.1 coordinate 6,939,830, forward strand.
ACTAGTGGTGTGCCTCAGGGGTCTGTGCTGGGACCACAACTTTTTACAATATACATTAATGATTAGTGATGATCTTTCAGGAATCTCTGGAGGCAGGAAGGGTCCCAGAGGACTGGAAGGTGGCTAATGTAACACCACTGTTTAAGAAGGGAGGGAGGCAGAAGATGGGAAATTATAGGCCGGTTAGCCTGACTTCGGTCATTGGTAAGATTTAAGAGTCTGTTATTAAAGATGAGATCACAAAGCACTTGGAAGTGCATGGTAAAATAGGACTGAGTCAGCACAGCTTTGTCAAAGGGAGGTCGTGTTTGACAAATCTGTTTGAGTTCTTTAAGGAGGAAACAAGGAAGTTAGACAAAGGAGAACCAGTGGACATGATTTATTTAGATTTCCAGAAGGCCTTTGACAAGGTGCCGCAAAGGAGACTGTTAAATAAGTTAAGAGCCCATGGTGTTCAGGGTAAGATCCTGGCATGGATAGAGGATTGGCTGACTGGCAGAAGGCAGAGCGTGGGGATAAACGGGTCTTGTTCAGGATGTCAGCCGGTGACTAGTGGTGTGCCTCAGGGGTCTGTGCTGGGACCACAACTTTTCACAATATACATTAATGATCTGGAAGAAGTGCTGAAGGCACTGTTGCTAAGTTTGCAGATGATACAAAGAACTGTAGAGGGGTAGATAGTATTGAGGAAGCAAGGGGGGCTGCAGAAGGACTTGGACAGGCTAGGAGAGTGGGCAATGAAGTGGCAGATGGAATACAATGTGGAAAAGTGTGAGGTTATGCAATTTGGAAGTAGGAACTTAGGCATAGACTATTTTCTAAATGGGGAAATGCTTCGGAAAGGAGAAGCACAAAGGGACTTGGGAGTCCTTGTTCACGATTCTCTTAAGGTTAGCGTGCAGGTTCAGTCAGCAGTTAGGAAGGCAAATGCAATGTTAGCATTCATGTCAAGAGGGCTAGAATACAAGACCAGTGATGTACTTGTGAGGCTGTATAAGGCTCTGGTCAGACCCCATTTGGAGTATTGTGAGCAGTTTTGGGCCCCATATCTAAGGAAGGATGTGCTGGCGTTGGAAAGGGTCCACAGGAGGTTCACAAGAATGATCCCTGGAATGAAGAACTTGTCATATGAGGAATGGTTGAGGACTCTGGGTCTGTATTCGTTGGAGTTTAGAAGGATGAGAGGGGATCTTCTTGAAACTTACAGGCTACTGCGAGACCTGGGTAGAGTGGACGTGGAGAGGATGTTTCCACTTGTAGGAAAAACTAGAACCAGAGGACACCATCTCAGACTAAAGGGACGATCCTTTAAAACAGAGATGAGGAGGAATTTCTTCAGCCAGAGGGTGGTGAATCTGTGGAACTCTTTACTGCAGAAGGCTGTGGAGGCCAATTCACTGGGTGTGCTTGAGACAGAGATAGATAGGTTCTTGATTAATAAGGGGATCAGGGGTTATGGGGAGAAGGCAGGAGAATGGGGATGAGAAAATATCAGCCATGATTGAATGGCGGAGCAGACTCGATGGGCCGAGTGGCCTAATTCTGCTCCTATGTCTAATGGTCTTATGGTAAAGAGAAAAAGATTAATAAAAACGAATGTAGGCCCCTTACAGTCAGAATCGGGGGAATTCATAACAGGAAACAAAGACATGGCTGAGGAACTAAATTTGTACTTTGCTTCTGTCTTCTCAAAGGAAGAACATGAATAACGTACCAGAAGTTCTGAGAAACACAAGTTTCAGTGAGGAGCTGAAGGACATTCGTATTAGTAAAGAAATGGTTTTGAGGAAATTAATGGAATTGAAGACGGACAAATCTCCAGGGCCGGATAATCTTCATCCCAAGTAGTTAAGGAAGTGGCCCTAGAAATAGTAGATCCAGTGGACTCTGGAATGGTTCCTAAAGAGTGGAAGGTCGCGAATGTATCCCCGCTATTCAAAAAGTGAGGTAGAGAGAAAACAGGGGCTATAGGCCAGTGAGCCTAACATCGGTAGTAGGGAAGTTGCTGGAGTCCATTATCAAGGATTTCATTGCACAGCATTGGGAAAGCAGCGGTGTAATCAGACAAAGTCAGCATAGATTTATGAAGGAAAATCATGGTTGACAAATCTACCAGAATTCTTTGATGATGTAACTGATAATAATAATAATCTTTATTATTGTCACAAGTAGGCTTACATTAACACTGCAATGAAGTTATTGTGAAAGTCCCCTAGTCGCCACACTCCGGCGCCTGTTCAGGTACACAGAGGGAGAATTCAGAATGTTTGGATTTGGATTTGTTTATTGTCACGTGTACCGAGGTACAGTGAAAAGTATTTTTCTGCGAGCAGCTCAAACAGACCATTTAGTACATGAAAGGAAAAGAAAACGCACAATAGGGCAACACAAGGTACACAATGTAAAGACATAGACACCGGCATCGGGTGAAGCATACAGGGGTGTAGTGTTAATGAGGTCAGTCCATAAGAGGGTCATTTAGGGGTCTGGTAACAGTGGGTACGAAGCTGTTTTTGAATCTGTTCGTGCGTGTTCTCAGACTTCTGTATCTCCTGCCCGATTGGAGAAGTTGGAAGAGTGAGTAAGCCGGGTGGGAGGGGTCTTTGATTATGCTGCCTGCTTTCCCCAGGCAGCGGGAGGTGTAGACAGAGTCAATGGATGGGAGGCGGGTTTGTGTGATGGACTGGGCTGTGTTCACAACTCTCTGAAGTTTCTTGTGGTCCTGGACCGAGCAGTTGCCATACCAGGCTGTGATGCAGCCAGATAGGATGCTTTCTATGGTGCATCTGTAAACGTTGGTAAGAGTAAGTGTGGACATGCCGAATTCCCAATTCACCATTGAACATGTCCAATTCACCTAACCAATAGAGTTAACCAGGGAGAACCGGTGGATGTGGTTTATGTAGACTTTCAGAAGGCTTCCGACAAGGTCTCACATGGCAGATTAATATGTAAGTTAAAGCACATGGGATTGGAGGTAGTGTCTTGAGATGGATAGAAAGCTGGTTAGCAGACAGGAAGCAAAACGTTGGAATAAATGGGTCTTTTTCTGATTGGCAGGCATGACTAGTGGAGTACTGCAGGGATCTGTGCTAGGACCTCAACTGTTCACATTATATATTAATGATTTGGATGAGAGAGTATCAAAATTTATCTCCAAAATTGCAGATGATACAAAGTTGGGGAGGAGGGTGAGCTGTGAGGAGGATGCAGAGATGCTTCAGTGGGATTTGGACAGGCTGAGTGAGTGGGGATATGCATGACAGATGCAGTATAATGTGGAGAAATGTGAGGTTATCTGCTTCGGTAGCAAAAATAGGACGGCAGATTATTATTTGAATGGGTATAAATTGAGAGCGGTGGTTACTCAGCGAGACCTTGGTGTCTTCATGCATCAGTCACTGAAAGTAAGCACACAGTTACAGCAGGCAGTATGAATGAAATTCACTTATTGTCACAAGTAGACTTCAAATGAAGTTACTGTGAAAAGCCCCGAGTCGCCATATTCTGGCGTCTGTTCGGGGAGGCAGGTATGGGAATTGAACCGTGCTGCTGGCCTGCCTTGGTCTGCTTTAAAAGCCAGCGATTTAGCCCAGTGAGCTACACCAGCCCCAGTAAAGAAAGCAATTGGTATGTTGGCCTTCATAGTGAGAAGATTTGAGTATAGGAATAGAGAAGTTTTACTGCAATTGTATAGGGCATTGGTGAGGCCACACCTGGAGTAGTGTGAGCAGTTTTGGTCTCCTTATCTGAGGAAGGATGTTCTTGCTGTGGAGGGAGAGCAGCGAAGGTTTACCAGACTGATTCCTGGGATGGCGGGACTGTCATATGAGGCGAGACTAAATCGGTTAGGATTATATTAATTGGAGTTCAGAAGAGTGAGAGGGGATCTCATAGAACCTTACAAAATACTAACAGGATTAGACAGGGTTGATTCCGGGGAGGTGGTGATCTGGTGGTATTTTTCACTGGACGAGTAAACCAGAGATGCAGAGTAACACCCTGAGGATCCAGGTTCAAATCCTGCCACTGCAGATGGTGACATTTGAATTCAATAAAAATCTGGAATTAAAAGTCGCATGATGACCATGAATCCATTGTCGATTGTAATAAAAACCCACCGGGTTCACTAATGTCCTTGATTTGGATTGGATTGGATTTGTTTATTGTCACGTGTACCGAGGTTCAGAGAAAAGTATTTTTCTGCGAGCAGCTCAACAGATCATTAAGTACATGGGAACAAAAGGAAATAAAAGAAAATACATAATAGGACAACACAAGGTGCACAATGTAACTACATAAACACCGGCATCGGATGAAGCATACAGGGTGTAGTGTTAATGAGGTCAGTCCATAAGAGGGTCATTTAGGAGTCTGGTAACAGGGAGAATGAAGCTGTTTTTGAGTCTGTTCGTGCGTGTTCTCAGACTCCTGTATCTCCTGCCCAATGGAAGAAGTTGGAAGAGTGAGTAAGACGGGTGGGAGAGATCTTTGATTATGCTGTCCGCTTCCCCAGGCAGTGGGAGATATAGATGGTGTCAATGGATGGGAGGCAGGTTTGCGTGATGGACTGGGCGGTGTTCACGACTCTCTGAAGTTTCTTGCGGTCCTGGGCTGAGCAGTTGCCATACCTGGCTGTGATGCAACCAGATAGGATGCTTTCTATGGTGCATCTGTAAAAGTTGGTAAGAGTCAATGTGGACATGCCGAATTTCCTTAGTTTCCTGGGGAAGTATATGCACTGTTGTGCTTTCTTGGTGGTAGCATCGACGTGGGTGGACCAGGACAGATTTTTAGTGATGTGCACACCTAGGAATTTAAAACTGCTAACCATCTCCACCTCGGCCCCGTTGATGCTGACAGGGGTGTGTACAGTACTTTGCTTGCTGAAGTCAATTACCAGCTCTTTAGTTTTGCTGGCATTGAGGGATAGATTGTTATCGCTGCACCACTCCACTAGGTTCTCTATCTCCCTCCTGACTCGTCGTTATTCGAGATACGGCCCACTATGGTCGTATTGTCAGCAAACTTGTAATGGAGTTGGAACCAAATTTTGCCACGCAGTCGTGTGTGTACAGGGAGTATAATAGGGGGCTAAGTATGCAACCTTGTGGGGCCCCGGTATTGAGGACTATTGTCTAGGAGGTGTTGTTGTTTATTCTTATTGATTGTGGTCTGTGGGTTAGAAAGTCGAGGATCCAGTTGCAGAGGGATCCTAGGTTTTGGAGCTTTGATATGAGCTTGGCTGGGATTATGGTGTTGAAGGCAGGGCTGTAGTCAATAAATAGGAGTCTGATGTAGGAGTCCTTGTTGTCGAGATGCTCCATGGATGAGTGTAGGGCCAGGGAGATAGTGTCTGCTGTGGACCGGTTGCGGCGGTATGCGAATTGCAGTGGATCAAGGCGTTCTGGGAGTATGGAGGTGATGCGCTTCATGACCAACCTCTCAAAGCACTTGAGGGCAGCACGGTAGCATTGTGGATAGCACAATTGCTTCACAGCTCCAGGGTCCCAGGTTCGATTCCCGGCTTGGGTCACTGTCTGTGCGGAGTCTGCATGTTCTCCCCATGTCTGCGTGGGTTTCCTCCAGGTGCTCCAGTTTCCTTCCACAGTCCAAAGATGTGCAGGTTAGGTGGATTGGCCATGCTAGATTGCCCTTAGTGTCCAAAATTGCCCTTAGTGTTGGGTGAGGTTATTGGGTTACGGGAATAGGGTGGAGATGTGGACCTTGGTAGGGTGCTCTTTCCAAGAGCCGGTGCAGACACGATGGGCCGAATGGCCTCCTTCTGCACTGTAAATTCTATGATATGATACATTATGACTGAAGTCAGGGCCACCGGATGGTAGTCATTGAGGCACGTTGTCTGGTTCTTCGTTGGCACCGGGATGGTGGTCTTCCTGAAACAGGTGGGGACCTCGGTGCAGAGTAGGGACCAGGTTAAAGGTGTCCGCGAACACATCTGCCAGCTGGTCCGCGCAGACTCTGAGTGCACGACCAGGGATCCCGTCCAGACACTGGAAGACACCAGTGGGATGTCAGAGCTCCAGGAGAACCAGGGGGCCGAGGTGAGTGCAGTGGCCATCACTGAGGAGAAGGTTCTGGGGAAACTGAATGATCTGAGGGTGGATAAGTCACCTGGACCGGATGGACTACACCCCAGGGTCCTAAAAGAGATAGCGGAGGAGATTGTGGAGGCATTGGTGATGATCTTTCAGGAATCACTGGAGGCAGGAAGGGTCCCAGAGGACTGGAAAGTGGCTAATGTAACACCGCTGTTTAAGAAGGGAGGGAGGCAGAAGACGGGAAATTATAGGCCGGTTAGCCTGACTTCGGTCATTGGTAAGATTTTAGAGTCTGTTATTAAAGATGAGATCGCAAAGTACTTGGAAGTGCATGATAAAATAGGACTGAGTCAGCACGGCTTTGGGCTGGTTTAGCACAGTGGGTTAAATAGCTGGCTTGTAAAGCAGACCAAGGCCAGCAGTGCAGGTTCAATTCCCGTACCAGCCTCCTGAACAGGCGCCGGAATGTGGTGACTAGGAGCTTTTCACAGTAACTTCATTGAAGCCTACTTGTGACAATACGCGATTTTCATTTTCGTTTCATTTTCAAAGGGGGGTCACGTCTGACAAATCTGTTAGAGTTCTTTGAGGAGGTAACAAGGAAGTTAGACAAAGGAGAACCAGGGGACGTGATTTATTTCGATTTCCAGAAGGCCTTTGACAAGGTGCCGCATAGGAGACTGTTAAATAAGTTAAGAGCGCATGGTGTTAAGGGTAAGATCCTGGCATGGATAGAGGATTGGCTGACTGGCAGAAGGCAGAGAGTGGGGATAAAGGGGTCTTTTTCAGGATGGCAGCCGGTGACTAGTGGTGTGCCTCAGGGGTCAGTGCTGGGACCACAACTTTTCACAATATACATCAATGATCTGGAAGAAGGAACTGAAGGCACTGTTGCTAAGTTTGCAGATGATACAAAGATCTGTAGAGGGACAGGTAGTATTGAGGCAGCAGGGGGGGCTGCAGAAGGATTTGGACAAGCTAGGAGAGTGGGCAATGAAGTGACAAATGAAATACAATGTGGAAAAGTGTGAGGTTATGCACTCTGGAAGGAGGAATTTAGGCACAGACTATTTTCTAAATGGGGAAATGCTTAGGAAATCAGAAACACAAAGGGACTTGGGAGTCCTTGTTCACGATTCTCTTAAGGTTAACGTGCAGGTTCAGTCGGCAGTTAAGAAAGCAAATGCAATGTTAGCATTCACGTCAAGAGGGCTAGAATACAAGGCCAGGGATGTACTTCTGGGGTTGTATCAGGCTCTGGTCAGACCCCATTTGGAATATTGTGAGCAGTTTTTGGCCCCGTATCTAAGGAAGGATGTGCTGGCCTTGGAAAGGGTCTAGAGGAGGTTCACAAGAATGATCCCTGGAATGAAGAGCTTGTCGTATGAGGAATGGTTGAGGACTCTGGGTCTGTACTCGTTGGAGTTTAGAAGGATGAGGGGGGATCTTATTGAAACTTACAAAATACTGCGAGGCCTGGATAGAGTGGACGTTGGATAGTTTCCACTTGTAGGGAAAACTAGAAGCAGAGGACACCATCGCAGACTAAAGGGACGATCCTTTAAAACAGAGATGAGGAGGAATTTCTTCAGCCAGAGGGTGGTGAATCTGTGGAACTCTTTGCTGCAGAAGGCTGTGGAGGCCAATTCACTGAGTGTCTTTAAGACAGAGATAGATAGGTTCTTGAATAATAAGGGGATCAGGGGTTATGGGGAGAAGGCAGGAGAATGGGGATGAGAAAATATCAGCCATGATTAAATGGCAGAGCAGATTCGATGGGCCGAGTGGCCTAATTCTGCTCCTATGTCTTATGGTCTTATGGACCCATCGCCTTCCGAGGGTTCACTTTCTGGAAAGTCGATCTGACGTTGCAAGCTGTGATGGTGGGTATGGGTGTGTTATGGGCTGCTAAGGCACTCGACAGCGGATTGTTGGTTCCCTGCTAGAACCGAACATAAAATACACTGAGTTCATCGGGGAGGGGTGCGCTGCTGCTGGAGGTACTGCTCGGCTTCGCTTTGCAGCCCGTTATGTTGTTTAGTCCTTGCCACAATCGCCGAGAGTCTATCTGTGACTCTAGCTTGGTTTGATATTCTCTCTTGGCATCCTGGATGGCTCTGCGGAGATCGTACCTGGATTTATTGTAGGTCAGGATCGCCTGACTTGAACGCCTCAAACCTGTCCTTCAGTAGGGAGTCAATCTCGCGATTGAGCCATGGTTTCCTGTTGGGGAACGTACGTACTGCTTTCTTTGGTACGCAGTCGTCCACACATTTGCTGATGAAGTCTGTGACGGTGGTGGCATACTCATTTAAGTTGGTCGCTGAGTTCTTAAATATGGACCAGTCCACTGTCTCTATCCAGTCACCGAGGAGCTCTTCTGTTTCCTCGGACCAGCACTGCATGACCTTTTTAGCTGGATTCTCCCGCTTGAGTTTCTGCTTGTATGCCGGGAGAAGGAGCACCGTCTTATGGTCTGGTTTCCCAAAGTGCAGTGAGGGGATGGAACGGTAGGCGCCCTTGATTTTTGATTTTTAGGGAAGGCAACATGTCGTCCTTACCCGGTCTGGCCTACATGTGACTCCAGACCCACAGCAATGTGATTGACTCTTAACTGCCCCTCAAGGGTAATTAGCATGGGCAATAAGTGCCGGCATAAGCTACAAAGCCCATGTACCACGAAAGAATTTAAAAAAGAATGCTCTTGATGGTGGGGAAATCAAGAAACATGGGTCATAGTTAAGGATAAACCTTTTAGGACTGAGATGAGGAGAAATTTCTTCATCCAGTGAGTGGTGACCTGTGGAATGCTCCACAGAAAGTAATTGAGGCCAAAACGTTGTGTGATTTCAAGAAGGAATTAGATATAGCTCTTGGGGCTAAAGGGATCAAGGGATATGGGGGGAAGGCGGGATCAGGGTATTGAACTTGATGATCAGCCACGATCATAATGAATGGCTCTTGCTCGAAGGGCCGAATGGCCTCCTCCTGCTTCTATTTTCTATGTTGCTCCAAAAAATCCACTTGGGAAGAATGAAATGCAGAGCAAGAGCCCACAGATCAGTCTGGTGGTCAGGCATCAGTCACTCCATTGAAGAGTTAATCACAAATTGCTGTACTTGTGACGTGAATCGTCAACGGCAGAATGAGCCACTGGGGCAGGCTCTCCCCCCCCCCCCCCCCCCCCCCCCAGGCCATGGATGTGATTTATTTGTATTCAAAGGGAAAGTTTTCATTATCGTCATTAATTACTACTCCAGATGGTTTGAAGTGAGCAGACTGCACAGTGTTATGGCAGAGGCTCTTTACATCACTCAGAAGAATCTTTGTGACACATGGCATCCCAGGTGTTGTGGTGCCACACATCAGTGCTCAACTTACTAACAAGTTATTCCATAACTGCTTCAAATGGAGAAGCAGAAAGAGGAATTTGAACAATTATGGAATTGATGAAAAAGAACAAAGATACTAACCTAGCTCTTCTTAACTACAGAACCTCCCTGTTAAAAAAAATGTGTTCCCATCATCAGAGCTATTGATGTGAAGACGGGCTGAGAACGCAACTTCAAGATCCATAACAAGCACTACAACCTAACATAAGAACATAAGAACTAGGAGCAGGAGTCGGCCATCTGGCCCCTCGAGCCTGCTCCACCATTCAATGAGATCATGGCTGATCTTTTGTGGACTCAGCTCCACTCTCCCCCCCGAATACCATAACCCTTAATCTCTTTGCTGTTCAGAAATCTATCTACCTTTGCTTAAAAACATTCAACGAGGTAGCCTCAACTGCTTCACTGGGCAGGGAATTCCACAGATTCACAGCCCTTTAGAACATAGAACATAGAACAGTACAGCACAGTACAGGCCCTTCAGCCCATGATGTTGTGCTGACCATTTATCCTAATCTAAGATCAACCTAACCTACACCCCTTCAATTTACTGCTGTCCATGTGCCTGTCTAAGAGTCGCTTAAATGTCCCTGATGACTCTGACTCCACCACCTCTGCTGGCAGTGCATTCCACGCACCCACCATTTTGGGTGAAGAAGTTCCTCCTGAGCTTATTCCTAAATCTGCTCCCCCTTATTTTTAGGTCCCCTGGTTCTAGTTTCACACGCCAGTGGAAACAACCTCCCTGCTGCTATCCTATCTATTCCCTTCATAATTTTATATGTTTCTATAAGATCCTCCCTCATTCTTCTAAATTCCAATGAGTATAGTCCCAGTCAACTTAGTCTCTCCTCAGAAGCCAACCCTCTCAACTCCGGAATCAACCTGATGAATCTCCTCAAATGATCATGAAAAAGTTCAGAAACATGCGGAGCAATGAAGGTCAAGCTCCTAATCTCAACTTCAAGCATAGAGCGCGAGACTGGAAAATGCTAAAGACCGGGGAGCGAGGGTGGATACGAGATCGACAGAAAGAAGATATTCATAGACTCATAGAATTTACAGTGCAGAAGGAGGCCATTCGGCCCATCGAGTCTGCACCGGCTCTTGGAAAGAGCCCACACCTCCACCCTATCCCCATAACCCAGTAACCCCACCCAACACTAAGGGAAATTTTGGACACTAAGGGCAATTTAGAATGGCCAATCCACCTAACCTGCACATCTTTGGACTGTGGGAGGAAACCGGAGCACCCGGAGGAAACCCACGCACACACGGGGAGAACGTGCAGACTCCGTACAGACAATGACCCAAGCCGGGAATCGAACCTGGGACCCTGGAGCTGTGAAGCAATTGTGCTAACCACTATGCTACCATGCTGCCCCTTCATTGTAACAGAAAGACCCCCACAACCTAGATCTTATAGAAACAGAAAATTCTGGAAAAACTCAGCAAGTCTGGCATCATCAGTGGAGACACAGAATGAATGTTTCGAGTCTTTATGACCCTCCTTCAGAGAGCTTGTAGAATTGAGACAGGCCAGGGAAATATCAGCAGCAACCAAAGAGACTCGATATCATGGGGAGGAAAACCAATGGGACCTTGAACATAATATTCAGATTCGGATGGAGACAAGAAACCCAAAACAAATAAAAACTCTACAACCATCCGGGTGGAAGACACTCCTCTTGAACGACGAGAGAGTGCAGTTGATCCTCAACCTTGAACCAAAACCAGGGCCAGGCAAGGGAGATTGTTCAAGGCACCGCACAGACTTTGGGAGGAGATGTAGGAGGGTGTATATAGTTGGGGTAAAGACTTGGGAGATGTAAAGTAAAGGGTTAACATCAGGATCATGTAATATTGATGTAGCTAATGCTGTGACTGATGCAATGTTACATGTCTAAGAAACTGAGATCTGGTGGCAAGCAGAAATACAACCTGGTACAGAGTATTGGCGATTTATACAGATCTGTCAATAAACAAGAATGTACTTTTTATGAATTTCGGTCTAAAAAGTGATTGGAGCCATACCTGCCACAAAGGAAGATGGTTGTGGTGGTTGGAGGTCAGTCATCTCAGCTCCAGGACATCACTGCAGGAGTTCCTCAGGGTAGTGTCCTCGGCCCAATCATCTTCAGCTGCTTCATCAATGACCTCCCCTTGAACACAAGGTCAGATGCAGCAATGTTCGCTGATGACTGCAAAATGTTCAGCACCATTCCCAGCTCCTTAGACACTGAAGCCGACCATGTCCAAATGCAGCAAAACCCTGGACAATATCCGGGCTTGGGCTGAACCAATGGAAGTAGGTGAGATCCTCAATGAGTACTTTGCATCGGTATTCACAAAGGAGAGGGACACGTTGATTGTGGTGTCTCAGAGGGATATGTAAACACTTTATAACAAGTCATTATTATGAGTGAGGAAGTGTTAGATGTGTTAAAAAGCATTACGGTAGACAAATCCCCAGGGCCAGATGGCATCTATCCAAGATTACTGAGGGAGGCAAGTGATAAAATCGCTGGGCCTCTGACAGAAATCTGTGTGTCCTCATTGGCCACAGGTGAGGTCCCAGAGGATTGGAGGATAGCCAATGTTGTCCCGTTATTTAAGAAGGGTAGCAAGGATAACCCAAGTAATTATAGGCCAGTCAGCTTGATGTCAGTGATAGTGAAATTGTTGGAAAAGATTCTCAGAGATAAGCACATTTGGAAGTGAATGATCTTATTCGCGACAGGCAGCACAGCTTTGTACAAGAGGGGTCATGTCTCACTAATTTAATTGAGTTTTTTGAGGAGGTGACGAAAATGATTGACGAGGGAAGGGCTGTGGATGTTGTCTACATGGACTTTTGTAAAGCATTTGATCAGTCCCTCATGGCAGGCTGGTGCAAACGATTAAATCACACGGGGTCAGGGGTGAACTAGCTGGATGGATCCAGAACTGGCTTGGCCACAGAAGACAGAGGGTAGCAGTGGAAGGGTGTTTTTCCAAATGGAGATCTGTAACTAGTGGAGTTCCGCAGGGATCAGTACTGGGACCTCTGCTGTTTGTAATATTCACCTACAAGGCACAAGTCAGGAGTGTAATGGAATACTCCCCACTTATCTGGATGAGTGCAGCTCCGACAACACTCAAAAAGCTCAACACCATCCAGGACAAAGTAGCCCTGCTTGATTGGCACCCCTTTCAGAAATATTCATTCCCTCCACCACTGACGAACAGTGGCAGCCCTGTGTACCATCTACAAGATGCACTGCAGGAACTCACCAAGGTTCCTTAGGCAGCACCTTCCAAACCCACGTCCACTACCATCCAGAAGGACAAGAGCAGCAGATACCTGGGAACCCCACCACCTGGATGTGACCCTCCAAGTCACTCACCACCCTGACTTGGAAATATATTGTCGTTCCTTCACTGTTGCTGGGTTTAAATCCTAGAACTCGGGCAGTACGTTAATACCAGTGGCTAGCACTGTGGCTTCGCAGTGCCAGGGTCCCAGGTTTGATTCCCTGTCACTGTCTGTGTGGAGCCTGCACGTTCTCCCTGTGTGTGAATGGGTTTCCTCCGGGTGTTCCGGTTTCCCCCCACAGTCCAAAGATGTGCAGGTTAGGTGGATTGGCCATGCTAAATTGCCCTTAGTGTCCAAAAAGGTTAGGAGGGGTTATTGGGTTACGGGGATAAGGTGGAAATGAGGGCTTAAGTTGGTCGGTGCGGACTCGATGGGCCGAATGGCCTCCTTCTGAACTGTATGTTCTATGTTCTATGTAACTCCCTCCCGAACAGCACAGTGGGTGTACCTACACCTCAGGACCGCAGCGATTCAAGAAGGCAGCTCACCACCACCTTCTCAAGGGCAATTAAGGATGTACAACAAATGCTGGCCGAGCCAGCAATGCCCAGATCCTGTCAAAATGAATTTTAGAAAACATGCGAACACGAATGAAACCCCACCTGGACCCAAACCCAACACAAACCATTTCACTGTCAGGTCACCATGTATCATCACAAGGCAGTCCAATTGGAGCTGCTGGTGGCAATGAGAGCTGGGATACCTCTGATGGAAACCTCCCTACCTCACCTTGGGGTTGGGGTGGGGAAGGGGGTGATTTTCCACTCCTGTTTTCTGGGGGGGGCGGGGTGGAGGGGGGTGGATGGGGGGGGGATGGTGGAGGGGACAGATCAAGCCCTGTGTGTACTGCAAGGAGTTGATGCTCTGACACTTAATCAGGAGAGTCCCAAATCGGAGTGCAGCATTCCCATTTACCCGTTTTATCTCAGCTAACAGTGAAACAGTCCAAAAGGTCTCAGGGTGAGATAGACGTTTCTGTGGCAGCGAAAGAGACTCACAGATGGTATGTTGCCTCCCGGTTGCCAGGGTCCGTGACATCTCGGACCGTGTTTTCAGAATCCTTAAAGGGGAGGGGGAGCAGTCACAAGTCGTGGTACACATCGGTACCAACGACATAGGTAAGAGAAGGGACGGTGACTTAAAACAGGAATTTAGGGAGCTAGAGTGGAAGCTGAGAGCCAGGACAAACCATGTTGTCATCTCTGGTTTGTTGCTGGTGCCACGTGCTAGTGAGGTGAGGAACAGGGAGAGAGTGCAGATAAACACGTGGCTACAGGGATGGTGTAGGAGGGAGGGTTTCAGGTACGTGGATAATTGGAGCACATTCTATACAGACAGGACGGTTTGCACCTGAACCAGAGGGGCACCAATATCCTGGGAGGCAAATTTACTACGGCTCTTCAGAGGGGTTTAAACTAATTTGTCAGGGGGCTGGGAAAACGAGCTGTAGTCCAGAAGCCAGTGTTGAGAGTAGTGAGGTACTGAGGAGGGTATCAAGATCGCAGGAGTGTACCGGCAGACAGAAAGGTGGGTTGAAGTGTGTCTACTTCAATGCAAGGAGCATCCAGAATAAGGTAGGTGAACTTGGAGCGTGGATTGGTACTTGGGACTACGATGTTGTGGCCATTACGGAGACATGGTTAGAACAGGGACAGGAATGGTTGTTGGAAGCTCCGGGGTATAGATGTTTCAGTAAGAGTAGGGAAGGTGGTAAAAGAGGTGGAGGAGTAGCATTGTTTGAAGGGGATCTGCCTACTGAGGTAATATGGGCCGAAGTTAGAAATAGGAAAGGAGCGGTCACATTGTTAGGAGTTTTCTATAGGCCCGCAAATAGTAATAGAGATGTGGAGGAAAAAATTGCAGAACCGATTATGGATAGGTGTGGAAGTCTCAGGGTAGTTGTCATGGGTGACTTTAACTTTCCAAATATTGATTGGAACCTCTATAGGTCGAACAGTTCGGATGGGATCGTTTTTGTACAGTGTGGGTAGGAGGGTTTCCTGACACAATATGTGGATAGGCCGATAAGAGGGGGGGCCACATTGGATTTGGTACTGGGTAATGAACCGGGCCAAGTGTTAGATTTGTTTGTGGGAGAGCACTTTGGAGATAGTGACCACAATTCGGTGTCTTTCACTATTGTAATGGAGAAGGATAGGGCCATACGGCAGGGCAAGGTTTATAATTGGGGGAGGGGTAATTATGATGCGATTAGGCAAGAATTAGGGAGCATAAGATGGGAACAGAAACTGTCAGGGAAAGGCACAAATGAAAAGTGGAGCTTGATCAAGGAACAAATACTGCGTGTCCTTGATAGGTATGTCCCTGTCAGGCAGGGAGGAAATGGCCGTGTGAGGGAACCATGGTTCACAAAAGAGGTTGAATGTCTTGTCAAGAGGAAAAAGGAAAGGGATGTAAGGGTGAGAAAACAAGGTTCAGTTGGGTCGCTTGAGGGTTACGAGGTAGCAAGGAATGAGCTGAAAAAAGGGCTTAGGAGAGCTAGGAGGGGGCATGAGAAATCCTTGGCGGGTCGGATCAAGGAAAACCCCAAGGCTTTTTACTCTTATGTGAGAAATAAAAGAATGACCAGGGTGGGAATAGGGCCGGTCAAGGACAGTAGTGGGAACTTGTGCATGGAGTCAGAAGAAATAGGAGAGGCGTTGAATGAATACTTTTCTTCAGTGTTCACAAAGGAGAGGGGCCATGTTTTTGACGATGAGAGTGTGATACAGGCGGGTAGGCTGGAGGAAGTAGATGTTCTGAGGAAGGATGTATTAGCAATTTTGAAAAACCTGCGGGTCGACAAGTCCCCTGGGCCAGATGGGATATACCCAAGGATTCTTTGGGAGGCAAGGGATGAGATTGCAGAGCCTTTGGCTTTGATCTTTGGGTCCTCGCTGTCCACGGGGATAGTGCCAGAGGACTGGAGAGTGGCAAATGTTGTTCCTCTGTTCAAGAAAGGGAATAGGAATGACCCTGGTAATTATAGGCCAGTTAGTCTTACTTCGGTGGTCGGGAAGACAATGGAAAAGGTCCTGAAGGATAGGATTTATGACCATTTGGAAAGATGCAGCTTAATCTGGGATAGTCAACACGGATTTGTGAAGGGTAGGTCTTGCCTCACAAATTTGATTGAATTCTTTAAGGAAGTAACTAAGTGTGTGGATGTAGGTAGAGCAGTTGATGTCGTACACATGGATTTTAGTAAGGCATTTGATAAGGTTCCCCATGGTCGGCTCATGAAGAAAGTAAGGAGGTGTGGGATAGAGGGAAATTTGGCCAATTGGATAAGTAACTGGCTATCACATAGAAGACAGAGGGTGGTGGTAGATGGAACATTTTCAGACTGGAGACCAGTTACCAGCGGTGTACCACAGGGTCCTCTGCTATTTGTGATTTTTATCAATGACTTGGAGGAGGGGGCTGAAGGGTGGGCCAGTAAATTTGCTGATGACACCAAGATTGGTGGAGTAGAGGATGAGGTGGAGGGCTGTTTTAGGCTGCAAAGAGACATCGATAGGATGCAGAGCTGGGCCGAAAAATGGCAGATGGAGTTTAACCCTGATAAGTGCGAGGTGATTCATTTTGGTAGAAAAAATTTGAAAGCGGATTACAAGGTCAACGGCAGGGTTCTGAGGAATGTGGAGGAACAGAGAGATCTTGGGGTTCATGTCCACAGATCTCTGAAGGTGGATAGAGCCGTGAAGAAGGCTTACAGTGTGTTAGCGTTTATTAACAGGGGGCTTGAGTTTAAGAGCCTCGGGGTTATGCTGCAACTATACATGACCCTGGTGAGACCACATTTGGAATATTGTGTGCAGTTCTGGTCACCTCATTATAGGAAGGATGTGGAAGCATTGAAAGGGTGTAAAGGAGATTTACCAGGGTGCTGCCTGGTTTACAGAATAGGTCTTATGAGGAAAGGTTGAGGGAGCTAGGGCTTTTCTCTTTGGAGCGGAGGAGGATGAGAGGTGACTTAATAGAGGTTTATAAGATAACGAGGGGAATAGATAGATTGGACGTTCAGAGACTATTTCCTCAGGTGGATGTAGCTGTTACAAGGGGGCATAACTATAAGATTCAGGGTGGGAGATATAGGAGGGATGTCCGAGGTAGGTTCTTTACTCAGAGAGTGGTTAGGGTGTGGAATGGACTGCCTGCTGTGATAGTGGAGTCGGACACTTTAGGAACTTTCAAGCGGTTATTGGATAGGCACATGGAGCACACCAGAATGACAGGGAGTGGGATAGCTTGATCTTGGTTTCGGACATTGCTCGGCACAACATCGAGGGCCGAAGGGTCTGTTCTGTGCTGTACTGTTCTGTGTTGTGAATAAATGTGAGAATCCAACACCTTGTTTATATACGATCATATTTTACAAGCTTTGATTTGAAATACAGTCTGGATTCACTGATGATCAAAATAATTACCAACTTATACAATATAGTGTCAGGTGGGGTCGGTTATACACCAACAATACCAGCCCTGGGAAGAATGTCACCGTGAATCGTGCAATCGAGAAGGTTTGTGACTGTATATCGGGGCCTGACTTTGCGAGATCTCCTGGCTGTCAGGTTGATGGAGCACTTGCCTCAGACTGGGTCAATGGGAGCTGAGGGGAAATTTCCGGCAATTTCTGTGTGGGAGGGGCATTCTGCTCAGCTGTCACCGGGCCAGTGGTTTCTGCGGTGTGTCGCCGTGCCTTCTGCGCTGCCACCCTGGCTCTGGCATGCAGCAATCTGTTCCGTGATGCCTGTGAAAGAACGGTACTGGCAGCCTTTCTTGCAGCAATGTTCTCAGCTTGCATGGTCAGCTGCCTTGGGGTGGGAGAAATATTAAATGGCACTGGAGTCAAATGCAGCACTCATATTAACGGAGGTCAACATTCCAATCACATTAACACCAGGGTATTAAATAACCCCTGCTGCTTGGTTAGAATTATTCTACTGTTCATATCTGTCATCCTTTAGATTGTTTGGTGACAATCCTATTTCTGACCTCCAGCTGTAGCTCCTTTACAAGTGGAAACCATGGGTGCGATTCTCCAGTCTCGTTACACTCTCACTCAAGCGTAACGAGGCGGGTGAATAGCGGGAGAGGCTAGAAACGAGATCCGCGCCGGGAGCCAAACAGTTTGAAATGCAACTGGCCCACTCCCGTAGACAAAACGGGATCTCGCGGTAGTGTGATGAAAAACCAATTATCATCCCTCAAGCCCAATTTCCATTCAATCAACGAGAACGATCCCATATCCAATGGCCTCCTGTCATTTAGCGGCCTCCCCAGCAAGTGGTCACGCTGGCTTCCTTTTTAAAAGCATGAACCTGGCGGAAGGGCTTCTGTGGGGAGCAAGGGGGTGGGTAGCCATCTTTGCTCACAGGCAAAGAGCCCGGGGATGCTGGGATTGCCACCCCAGTGCTCAGTGTGAGGTGGGGGTCCCTCCGCAGGGGTGGGCCGCCAGGGGAGGATGGGGGGTGAGGCACTGGGGGGCAATCGCTCGCAGCACCATGCAAAACCCTGCTTTCCAATTCCATACTGTTGGAACTAACGGTTGGCGCCACCTCATCCCAGGCAGTACTGGCTGCCTTGTGGCTCACCCTCCAGGACCCCCGAGGGAACAGGACATCCCTCCTGGTCTCCACCGTGTCTGGGAGCCTCACCAGGTCAGCCTCCCAAATCCTGGGGCTGGTCTCATTTAGAAATCTTTCCGGACAATCGTGCCATATGTCTCTATCCCATCCAATCCTGCTGTAAGTTTAAAGAACTCCATCAGGGTCCACTCAGCCTTCTGTTTTCTGAAGTTAAAAGCTCCAAACCTTTCACTATCCCCTGATCATTATTATCTATAAATTCATGAATTCGACCTGTTAATTGTTAAGAGCCTCCCTATTATTTTCTGGATTGAGACACCATGCCCCAAGTGTCATATGGAGATGAACATTGATCCGTAATCTGCATGGGAACAGCACAGCAAAATGCTCGGCCAATCTATATGGCAAAAAGGACAGTGCGAGATAAATCCATAAGTTAAAAAGGACAGTGCGAGGTAAATTCAAATGAAGGAAAGAACAGTGTGAGGAAAATCTACATGGAGAAAGGAACAGAACTCAATAAATCTACATGGAGAACATAAGAACATGAGAACTAGGAGCAGGAGTCGGCCACCTGGCCCCTCGAGCCTGCTCCGCCATTCAATGAGGTCATGGCTGATCTTTTGTGGACTCAGCTCCACTTTCCGGCCCGAACACCATGGGCAGGATTCTCCCGTATCCGGCCCGCGGGCCGCACCTGCGCCAAAGAGTGGCGTGAACCACTCCGGCGTTGGGCCGCCTTCGGGGGCTAGGCCGGCGCTGGAGTGATTGGCGCCACGCCAACTGGTGCCGAAGGGCCTCCGCCGGCCTCCGCCGGCCAGCACAGGTAAGCGCATGCGCAGGAGCACCATCGTGTTCCCAGAACCGCCGCTGTGATCCCTGCGCATGCGCAGGAGCGCCATCGTGTTCCCAGAACCGCCGCTGTGATCCCTGCGCATGCGCAGGAGCGCCATCGTGTTCCCAGAACCGCCGCTGTGATCCCTGCGCATGCGCAGGAGCGTCATCGTGTTCCCAGAACCGCCGCTGTGATCCCTGCGCATGCGCAGTAGCGCCATCGTGTTCCCAGAACCGCTGCTGTGATCCCTGCGCATGCGCAGGGGATTTCTTCTCTGCGCCGGCTATGGCGGAGCTTTACAGCGGCCGGCGCGGAGGGAAAGTGTGCCCCCACGGCACAGGCCCGCCCGCAGATCGGAGGGCCCCAATCGCGGGCCAGGCCACCGTGGGAGCCCCCCAGGGGCCATATCCCTCTGCGCCCCTCCGAGGACTCCGCAGGCAGCCCGCAGAGCCAGGTCCCGCCAGTACAAACCCTGTGTAATTTACGCCGGCGTGACTGGCCGAAAACGGGCGGCCGCTCGGCCCATCGTGGGGTGGAGAATCGCCGGGGGGGGGGGGCGCTGCCAACGGCCCCCGACCGGCGCGGCGCAATTCCCGCCCCTGCCAAAAAACTGCCGCAGGAGAATTAGGCAGCCGGCGTCGGGGCAGTAGGGCGGGATTCACGCCCCCCCCCCCCCCCCCCCCCGGTGATTCTCCGTCCCGGCGGGGGGGTCGGAGAATCCCGCCCCATAACCCTTTATTCCGTTATTCTTCAAAAAACTATCTGTCTTTATCTTGAAAACATTTAATGGAGGAGCCTCAACTGCTTCACTGGGCTGGGAATTCCTAAATTCAGGTCTAAATCTACTTCCGCTTATTTTGAGGCTATGCCCCCTAGTTCTGCTTTCACCCGCCAGTGGAAACAACCTCCCTGCTTCTATCCTATCTATTCCCTTCATAATCTTATATGTTTTTATGAGATCCCCCCGCATCCTTCCAAATTCCAACGAGTACAGTCCCAGTCCACTCAGCCTCTCCTCGTAATCCAACCCCTTCAGCTCTGGGATTAACCTAGTGAATCTCCTCTGCACACCCTCTAGTGCCAGTACGTCCTTTCTCAGGTAAGGAGACCAAAACTTAACACAATACTCCAGGTGTGGCCTCACTAACACCTTATACAGTTGCAGCATAACCTCCCTAGTCTTAAACTCCATCCCTCTAGCAATGAAGGACAAAATTCCATTTGCCTTCTTAATCACCCGTTGCACCTGTAAACCAACTTTTTGCGACACATGCACTAGGACACCCAGGTCCCTCTGCACAGCAGCATGTTTTAATATTTTACCATTTAAATAATAATCCCTTTTGCTGTTATTCCTATCAAAATGGATAACTTCACATTTGTCAACATTGTATTCCATCTGCCAGACCCTAGCCCATTCACTTAAACTATCCAAATCCCTCTGCAGACTTCCAGTATCCTCTGCACTTTTTGCTTTACCACTCATCTTAGTGTCGTCTGCAAACCTGGACACATTGCACTTGGTCCCCAACTCCAAATCATCTATGTAAATTGTGAACAGTTGTGGGCCCAACACTGATCCCGGAGGGACACCACTAGCTACTGATTGCCAACCAGAGAAACACACATTAATCTCCACTCTTTGCTTTCTATTAATTAACCAATCCTCTATTATCATAGAATTTACAGTGCAGAAGGAGGCCATTCGGCCCATCGAGTCTGCACCGGCTCCTGGAAAGAGCACCCCACCCAAGGTCAACACCTCCACCCTATCCCCACAACCCAGCAACCCCACCCAACACTAAGGGCAATTTTGGACACTAAGGGCAATTTATCACGGCCAATCCACCTAACCTGCACATCTTTGGACTGTGGGAGGAAACCGGAGCACCCGGAGGAAACCCACGCACACACGGGGAGGACGTGCAGACGCCGCACAGACAGTGACCCAAGCCGGAATCGAACCTGGGACCCTGGAGCTGTGAAGCAATTGTGCTATCCACAATGCTACCGTGCTGCCATGCTACTACTTTCCCCTTAATGCCATGCATCTTTATCTTATGCAGCAACCTTTTGTGTGGCACCTTGTCAAAGGCTTTCTGGAAATCCAGATATACCACATCCATTGACTCCCCGTTATCTACCGCACTGGTAATGTCCTCAAAATTTTCACTAAATTAGTTAGGTACGACCTACCCTTTATGACCCCATGCTGTGTCTGTCCAATGGGACAATTTCCATCCAGATGCCTCGCTACTTCTTTTTTGATGATGGATTCCAGCATTTTCCCTACTTCCGAAGTTAAGCTAAGTGGCCTATAATTACCCGCTTTCTGCCTACTTCCTTTTTTAAACAGTGGTGTCACGTTTGCTAATTTCCAATCCGCCAGGACCACCCCAGAGTCTAATGAATTTTGGGAAATTATCACTAGAGCATTTGCAATTTCCCTACCCATCACTTTTAATACTCTGGGATGCATTCCATCAGGGCCAGGAGACTTGTCTACCTTTACTCCCATTAGCTTGCCTATCACTACCTCCTTAGTCACAAAAAGTTGGTTTACAGGTGCAACAGCTGATTAAGAAGGCAAATGAAATTTTGTCCTTCATTGCTAGAGGATGGAGTTTAAGACTGGGGAGGTTATGCTGCAATTGTATAAGGTGTTAGTGAGGACTTCCGGTTGCGGCTATGCCTAGGTAGATCGCAGCTCCCGCCGGGAACCAAATTTTGGGCTCTCTAGAGGGGCCCCAACAGCAATTGTTCGACGGCTTCCAGTGTGGGAAGGTGACAGCAAGCCCCCCCCCGACATTATATGGATTGGACCAGGAGTGGAGTGGTGAAAAAAGTGATCTTGGAGCAGCGAAAAGTGAGAGGGAGAAAAAACAAGATGACGGCGGGTGGAGACCAAGCAGCGTGGGCGCAGTGGTCGCAGGAGCAGCAGGAGTTTCTTAAACGCTGCTTTGAGGAGCTGAAAACCGAAATGCTGGCGCCAATGAAGGCGGCAATTGAGAAGATAGTGGAGACCCAGAAGGCCCAAGGGGCGGCGATCCGGGAGGTGCGGCAAAAAGCCTCGGAGAACGAGGACGAGATCTTGGGCCTGGCGGTGAAGGTGGAGGTGCACGAGGCGCTGCACAAGAGGTGGGCGGAAAGATTTGAGGACCTGGAGAATAGGTCGAGGAGGAAGAATCTTCGGATTCTGGGTCTCCCTGAAAGAGTGGAAGGGCCCGATGCCGGGGCATATGTGAGCACGATGCTCAATTCGCTGATGGGCGCGGGAGCTTTCCCGAGGCCCCTGGAGCTAGATGGGGCTCACTGGGTCCTAGCAAGGAGACCCAAGGCCAACGAGCCGCCAAGGGCTGTAGTGGTGAGGTTCCACCGCTTTCTGGACAGAGAGTGTGTCCTGAGATGGGCCAAGAAAGAGCGGAGCAGCAGGTGGGAGAACACGGAGATCCGAATCTACCAGGACTGGAGTGCAGAGGTGGCCAAGAAGAGAGCTGGTTTCAATCGGGCTAAGGCGGTGCTCCAGCGGAAGGGGGTGAAGTTCGGTATGCTGCAGCCAGCGCGATTGTGGGTCACGTTCCAGGATCGGCACCACTATTTCGAAACGCCTGATGAGGCATGGAGCTTTATACGGACTGAAAAGTTGCACTCAAATTGAGGGTTTGTTGTGGGGGGATGTTTACTGTGTTTCTGGTGTTTATTATGTTCAGGGAATGTTCCTTTGGTTGAGTGCTGGATGGGGATGGGTGAAGGGATTTGATGGGGAGACTGTGGGAGAGTGTGGGCGTCGGGGTTGGAGGGGCAGACCCCCACGAAGGAAGAGGGGGAGTGGAGGCCCGGGGATGGGGAATTGGGGTAAGGCCGCAAAAGGAGCTGCGCCAGAGGGGGCGGGGCCGGTTCAGGAAAGCGCGGACTTTTTCCCGCGCTTGGGAAGGACGGGGGTGGGGGCCGGGGGGGATGGGCAGTGCTGGAGAGGAGCGCACACTGACTGCCAGGGAGGGGGGATTCTCACACTGGAAGGGGGGGTCGATGGAATGGCGGGAGAGGCCGGGGTCAGCAGGAGTCAGCTGACTTACGGGAGTGTTATGGGGGGAGCAAAAGGGCTAGATGTGGAGACACATCTGAAGGTGGCAGATCAGGTTAAGCTGAGAACGGGATGGGTAGGACAGGTCTTCCATTCAGGGCTGGATGCGAAGAACAGAGGGGTTGCAATACTGGTGGGGAAGCGGGTGTCGTTCGAGGCACTGAATATTGTAGTGGATAATGGAGGTCGATATGTGATGGTGAGTGGTAGGTTGCAGGGGGTGCGGGTGGTACTGGTAAACGTATATGCCCCAAATTGGGATGATGCCGGATTTATGAAACGCATGCTGGGTCGGATTCCGGACCTGGAGGTAGGAAGCTTGATAATGGGGGGGATTTCAACACGGTGCTGGACCCAGCACTGGATCGCTCTAGGTCCAGGATGGGTAAGAGGCCGGCTGCGGCCAAGGTGCTTAGGGGGCTTATGGACCAGATGGGGGGAGTGGATCCATGGAGGTTTGTCAGGCCACTGGCCAGGGAATTTTCATTCTTTTCCCACGTCCACAGAGCCTACTCCCGGATCAAATTTTTAATTTTGAGTAGGGCGCTAATCGCGAAAGTGGAGGAAACGGAGTATTCGGCCATAGCCATCTCAGACCACGCCTCGCCCTGGGTGGAGCTGGAGTTAGGAGAGGAGAGGGACCAGCGCCCGTTGTGGCGCCTGGATGTGGGATTATTGGCGGATGAGGAGGTGTGCAGGCGGGTGCGGGGGTGCATTGAAAGATATTTGGAGGCCAATGACAACAGGGAGGTGCAGGTGGGGGTAGTCTGGGAGGCGCTGAAGGCGGTGGTCAGGGGAGAGTTAATCTCCATCAGGGCCCACAGGGAGAAGAGAGAGGGCAGGGAGAGGGAGAGGTTGGTGGGGGAGATCTTGAGGGTGGATAGGAGATATGCAGAGGCCCCCGAGGAGGGACTACTTAGGGAGCGGCGGAACCTCCAGACGGAGCTCGACCTGCTGACCACGAGGAAAGCAGAGGCACAGTGGAGGAAAGCGCAGGGGGCGACGTATGAGTATGGGGAGAAGGCGAGTCGGATGCTGGCACACCAGCTTCGTAAGAGGGAGGCAGCAAGGAAGATTGGTGGAGTTAAGGATAGAGGGGGGAATACGGTGCGGAGTGCGGTGAGAATAAACAAGGTATTTAAGGACTTCTATGGGGATCTGTACAGATCTGAGCCCCCAGCGAGGGAAGAGGGGATGCGACGATTTTTGGATCAGCTGAGGTTCCCGAGGGTGGAGGAGCAGGAGGTGGCTGGTTTAGGGGCGCCAATTGGGCTGGAGGAGCTGGTTAAAGGATTGGGGAGCATGCAGGCGGGGAAGGCCCCGGGGCCAGATGGGTTCCCGGTCGAGTTTTACAGGAAATACGTGGACCTGCTAGGCCCGTTGCTAGTGAGGACTTTCAATAAGGCAAGGGAGGGGGGACCTTGCCCCCGACAATGTCTGGGGCGCTGGTCTCTCTGATCCTGAAGCGGGACAAGGACCCACTGCAATGTGGGTCGTATAGACCGATCTCGCTCCTCAATGTTGTTGCTAAGTTGCTGGCAAAAGTGCTGGCTACGAGAATTGAGGACTGTGTCCCGGGGGTGATTCATGAGGACCAGACGGGATTTGTAAAGGGCAGGCAGCTAAACACCAAAGTGCGGAGGCTCCTCAATGTGATTATGATGCCCTCGGTGGAGGGAGAAGCGGAGGTAGTGGCAGCTGTGGACGCGGAGAAGGCCTTCGACCGGGTGGAGTGGGAGTATCTTTGGGAAGTGCTGCGGAGGTTTGGGTTCGGGGAGGGGTTCATCAGCTGGGTCAGGTTGCTATATAGAGCCCCGGTGGCGAGTGTGGCTACGAATCGGCGGATGTCGGAGTACTTTCGGCTGTGCCGAGGGACGAGGCAGGGGTGCCCCCTGACCCCTTGTTGTTTGCATTGGCAATTGAGCCTCTGATCACGGCACTCAGGGAGTCCAGGAAATGGAGGGGACTGGTCGGAGTGGGAGAGGAACATCGAGTGTCGCTGTATGCGGACGACCTGTTGCTGTATGTGGCGGATCCAGTGGAGGGGATGGCGGAGGTCATGCGGATCCTAAGGGAGTTTGGGGACTTCTCGGGGTATAAGCTCAATGTAGGGAAAAGTGAGCTCTTTGTGGTGCATCCAGGGGACCAGGGAAAGGGGATAGACGACCTACCGTAGAAGAGGGCGGAAAGGAGCTTTTGGTACTTAGGGATCCAGGTGGCTGGGAGTTGGGGGCCCTGCACAAGCTCAATCTGACGCGGTTGGTGGAGCAGATGGAGGAGGGTTTCAAAAGATGGGATGTGCTGCCACTCTCGTTGAGCGGGCAGGGTGCAGTCGGTTAAAATGATGGTCCTCCCGAGGTTTCTCTTTGTGTTCCAATGCCTTCCCATTATGGTTCCCAAGGCCTTTTTCAAACGGGTAGGTAGGAGCATCATGGGTTTTGTGTGGGAAAATAAGACCCCGAGGGTAAGGAGGGTGTTTCTGGAGCGTAGTAGGGACAGGGGGGGGGCTGGCTCTGCCGAATCTGTGCGGCTATTATTGGGCCGCCAATGTGGCGATGATCCGTAAGTGGGTAATGGAGGGAGAGGGGGCGGTGTGGAAGAGGTTGGAGATGGCGTCCTGTGTCCTGCCTGAGGGTGCTGGCGACGGCACCGCCGCCGCTCTCGCCGACAAGGTACACCACGAGTCCGGTGGAGGCGGCGACGTTGAAGATCTGGGGGCAGTGGAGATGACACAGGGGCGAGGTGGGGGCCTCGGTTTGGTCCCCGATTCGGGAGAACCATCGGTTTGTCCCGGGAAGGATGGATGGGGGGTTTCGGAGCTGGCATTGGGTAGGGATTAGATAATGGGGGACCTGTTTATAGATGGGACGTTTGCGAGCCTAGGGGCGCTGGAGGAGAAGTTTGGGTTGCCCCCGGGAAATGCTTTCAGGTATATGCAAGTGAGGGCGTTTGTGAGGCAGCAGGTGAGGGAATTCCCGCTGCTCCCGGCACAGGGGATTCAGGACAGGGTGATTTTGGGTGTATGGGTTGGAGAAGGCAGGGTTTCGGCGATCTATCAGGAGCTGAAAGAAGAGGAGGCGGCCTCGGTAGAGGAGTTAAAGGGCAAGTGGGAGGAGGAGCTTGGGAAGGAGATAGATGAGGGTCTGTGGGCTGATGCCCTGAGTAGGGTTAATTCTTCCTCCTCTTGCGCCAGGCTCAGCCTAATACAATTCAAGGTTACTCACAGAGCGCATATGACAGGGGCGAGGTTGAGTAGGTTCTTTGGGGTGGAGGACAGATGTGGGAGGTGCTCGGGAAGCCCGGCGAATCACGTCCACATGTTCTGGTCGTGCCCGGCACTGGATGGGTTTTGGAGGGGTTTCGTGATGACTATGTCCAAGGTGGTGAAAGTCCAGGTCAAACCGAGTTGGGGGTTGGCACTATTTGGGGTAACGGACGAGCCGGGAGTGTAGGAGGCGAAAGAGGCCGGTATTCTGGCCTTTGCGTCCCTGGTAGCCCGGCGGAAGATCTTGCTATTATGGAAGGACGCGAAGCCCCCCAGTGTGGAAGCCTGGATAAATGACATGGCAGAGTTAATTAAGCTGGAGAGGATAAAGTTTGCCTACGAGGGTCTGTGCAAGGGTTCTTCAGGCGGTGGCAACCGTTCCTAGACTATCTCGCGGAGCGTTAGGAGGAGGTCAGCAGCAGCAGCAACCCAAGGGGGGGGGAGATTCGGGTGGGTGGGGGGGGGGGGCTTCCCTATGGGTACCTTTGAATGTCATATGGGGGGGTTACTGTATAGGGGGAAACCCAATGTATAAGTTTTGTATAATTTTTGACTGTTGTGTTTGTGTTTCTTTCTTTTTGTTATGGTGGAGGGGGTTTGTTAACAATTTTGTTGGAAAATCTGAATAAACATATATATTTTTTTAAAAATAAGGTGTTAGTGAGGCCACACCTAGAGTATTGTGTTCAGTTTTGGTCTCCTTACCTGAGAAAGGACATACTGGCGCTGGAGGGTGTGCAGAGGAGATTCACTAGGTTAATCCCAGAGCTGAAGGGGTTGGATTACGAGGAGAGGTTGAGTAGACTGGGACTGTACTCGTTGGAATTTAGAAGGTTGAGGGGGGATCTTATAGAAACATATAAAATTATGAAGGGAATAGATAGGATAGATGCGGGCAGGTTGTTTCCACTGGTGGGTGAAAGCAGAACTAGGGGGCATAGCCTCAAAATAAGGGGAAGTAGATTTAGGACTGAGTTAAGGAGGAACTTCTTCACCCAAAGGGTTGTGAATCTATGGAATTCCTTGCCCAGGGATGCAGCTGAGGCTCCTTCATTAAATGTTTTTAAGATAACGATAGATAGTTTTTTGAAGAATAAAGGGATTAAGGGTTATGGTGTTCGGGCCGGAAAGTGGAGCTGAGTCCACAAAAGATCAGCCATGATCTCATTGAATGGCGGAGCTGATTCGAAGGGCCAGATGGCCTACTCCTGCTCCTAGTTCTTATGTTCTAATGATTTTCATAGTTCCAAGGAGCTCAGTTTGACTCCTGGAAGTACAGGGACAAGGATACTCTCTCTCTCTCCTCCATGTTTTCTCAAAAAATGGCTGCGAGTGCTGTATTTCTGGAACTGAAGGGAGCCCGAATGAATGAATCTACAAGAAAGCCATTACAGGCTGCAAACAAAGACCAGGACCCTCTCCCTCTCTCTCTCCGGAAAGGCTGTAAGTGCTGTATTTCTGAAACTACAGAGGCCTGAATAAATCTACAGTAAAGCCTCAGACTGAAAGTAGAGTTTGAAGAGGAGTACAGTGCTGGAAATAAGCATCTAAAACACATCTAAAACAGTGACTCTTTTTCCTTTGCACTTATGATGTTTTACCCCTTTCTTCCCCTCAGTATCTGTAGGTCTTGTGTGTGTGTGTATAATGGGTAGGGAAATTATGAATTATATAAGATAACCAGCTGTATCTGCTGCATAATTCATTGCAGTTCTTGTTATTAATATAAAGTAATTGTGTTTAAATTTACAAACCTGGTGACTGCAATTATTGGGATGCCAAGAGCCAAAGAGTTTGGGTATTTTTCTCTGAATTATTGGTTAATTCAGTTGTGTTGTGAATCGGGTCAACTGGGGGTGGAATTAACTGTGCACTAGCGCAGGGTGCCACAACAAGGTAGAAAGGAACAGTTCATGATGAATCCATGTGTAGAAAGGAACAGTGCAGAGTAAATCGATATGGAGAATGAACAGAGCTCAGTAAATCTATATGGAGAATGAACAGAGCTCAGTAAGTCTATATGGAGAATGAACAGAGCTCAGTAAGTCTATATGGAGAATGAACAGAGCTCAGTAAGTCTATATGGAGAATGAACAAAGCTCAGTAAGTCGATATGGAGAATGAACAGAGCTCAGTAAATCTATATGGAGAATGAACAGAACATAGAACATAGAAAATACAGCACAGAACAGGCCCTTCGGCCCACGATGTTGTGCCGAACCTTTGTCCTAGATTAATCATAGATTATCATTGAATCTACAGTGCAGAAGGAGGCCATTCGGCCCCCCGAGTCTGCACCAGCTCTTGGAAAGAGCACCCTACCCAAACTCAACACCTCCACCCAACACCAAGGGCAATTTGGACATTAAGGGCAATTTATCATTGGCCAATTCACCTAACCTGCACATCTTTGGACTGTGGGAGGAAACCGGAGCACCCGGAGGAAACCCACGCAGACACGGGGAGGACGTGCAGACTCCGCACAGACAATGACCCAAGCCGAAATCGAACCTGGGACCATGGATCTGTGAAGCAATTGTGCTATCCACAATGCTACCGTGCTGCCCTTAAGAACAAATAAATCTACACTATATCATTTTCCCGTAATCCATGTACCTATCCAACAGCTGCTTGAAGGTCACTAATGTTTCCGACTCAACTACTTCCACAGGCAGTGCATTCCATGCCCCCACTACTCTCTGGGTAAAGAACCTACCTCTGATATCCCTCCTATATCTTCCACCTTTCACCTTAAATTTATGTCCCCTTGTAATGGTGTGTTCCACCTGGGGAAAAAGTCTCTGACTGTCTACTCTATCTATTCCCCTGATCATCTTATAAACCTCTATCAAGTCGCCCCTCATCCTTCTCCGCTCTAATGAGAAAAGGCCTAGCACCCTCAACCTTTCCTCGTAAGACCTACTCTCCATTCCAGGCAACATCCTGGTAAATCTTCTTTGCACCTTTTCCAGAGCTTCCACATCCTTCCTAAAATGAGGCGACCAGAACTGTACACAGTACTCCAAATGTGGCCTTACCAAAGTTTTGTACAGCTGCATCATCACCTCACGGCTCTTAAATTCAATCCCTCTGTTAATGAACGCGAGCACACCATAGGCCTTCTTCACAGCTCTATCCACTTGAGTGGCAACTTTCAAAGATGTATGAACATAGACCCCAAGGTCTCTCTGCTCCTCCACAATGCCAAGAACTCTACCGTAAACCCTGTATTCCGCATTCAGATTTGTCCTTCCAAAATGGACAACCTCACACTTTTCAGGGTTAAACTCCATCTGCCACTTCTCAGCCCAGCTCTGCATCCTATCTATGTCTCTTTGCAGCCGACAACAGCCCTCCTTACTATCCACAACTCCACCAATCTTCGTATCGTCTGCAAATTTACTGACCCACCCTTCAACTCCCTCATCCAAGTCATTAATGAAAATCACAAACAGCAGAGGACCCAGAACTGATCCCTGCGGTACACCACTGGTAACTGGGATCCAGGCTGAATATTTGCCATCCACCACCACTCTCTGACTTCTATCGGTTAGCCAGTTCGTTATCCAACTGGCCAAATTTCCCACTATCCCATGCCTCCTTACTTTGTGCAGAAGCCTACCATGGGGAACTTTATCAAATGCCTTACTAAAATCCATGTACACTACATCCACTGCTTTACCTTCATCCACATGCTTGGTCACCTCCTCAAAGAATTCAATAAGATTTGTAAGGCAAGACCTACCCCTCACAAATCCGTGCTGACTATCCCTAATCAAGCAGTGTCTTTCCAGATGCTCAGAAATCCCATCCTTCAGTACCCTTTCCATTACTTTGCCTACCACCGAAGTAAGACTAACTGGCCTGTAATTCCCAGGGTTATCCCTAGTTCCTTTTTTGAACAGGGGCACGACATTCGCCACTCTCCAATCCCCTGGTACCACCCCTGTTGACAGTGAGGACGAAAAGATAATTGCCAACGGCTCTGCAATTTCATCTCTTGCTTCCCATAGAATCCTTGGATATATCCCATCAGGCCCGGGGGACTTGTCTATCCTCAAGTTTTTCAAAATGCCCAACACATCTTCCTTCCTAACAAGTATTTCCTCGAGCTTACCAATCTGTTTCACACTGTCCTCTCCAACAATATCGCCCCTCTCATTTGTAAATACAGAAGAAAAGTACTCATTCAAGACCTCGCCTATCTCTTCAGACTCAATACACAATCTCCCGCTACTGTCCTTGATCGGACCTACCCTCGCTCTAGTCATTCTCATATTTCTCACATATGTGTAAAAGGCCTTGGGGTTTTCCTTGATCCTACCAGCCAAAGATTGTTCATGCCCTCTCTTAGCTCTCCTAATCCCTTTCTTCAGTTCCCTCCTGGCTATCTTGTATCCCTCCAATGCCCTGTCTGAACCTTGTTTCCTCAGCCTTACATAAGTCACCTTTTTCCTCTTAACAAGACATTCAACCTCTCTTGTCAACCATGGTTCCCTCACTCGACCATCTCTTCCCTGCCTGACAGGGACATACATATCAAGGACACGTAGCACCTGTTCCTTGAACAAGTTCCACATTTCACTTGTGTCCTTCCCTGCCAGCCTATGTTCCCAACTTATGCACTTCAATTCTTGTCTGACAACATCGTATTTACCCTTCCCCCAATTGTAAACCTTGCCCTGTTGCACGTACCTATCCCTCTCCATTACTAAAGTGAAAGTCACAGAATTGTGGTCACTATCTCCAAAATGCTCCCCCACTAACAGAGCTCAGTAAATCTATATGGAGAATGAACAGAGCTCAGTAAGTCGATATGGAGAATGAACAGAGCTCAGTAAATCTATATGAAGACAGGAACAGAGCTCAGTAAGTCTATATGCAGAATGAACAGAGCTCAGTAAGTCTATATGGAGAATGAACAGAGCTCGGTAAGTCTATATGAAGAATGAACAGAGCTCAGTAAATCTATATGGAGACAGGAACAGAGCTCAGTAAGTCCATATGGAGAATGAACAGAGCTCAGTAAATCTATATGGAGAATGAACAGAGCTCAGTAAGTCTATATGGAGAATGAACAGAGCTCAGTAAATCTATATGGAGACAGGAACAGAGCTCAGTAAATCTATATGGAGAATGAACAGAGCTCAGTAAATCTATATGGAGACAGGAACAGAGCTCAGTAAGTCTATATGGAGAATGAACAGAGCTCAGTAGGTCTATATGGAGAATGAACAGAGCTCAGTAAGTCTATATGGAGAATGAACAGAGCTCAGTAAGTCTATATGGAGAATGAACAGAGCTCAGTAAGTCTATATGGAGAATGAACAGAGCTCAGTAAATCTATATGGAGACAGGAACAGAGCTCAGTAAGTCTATATGGAGAATGAACAGAGCTCAGTAGGTCTATATGGAGAATGAACAGAGCTCAGTAAGTCTATATGGAGAATGAACAGAGCTCAGTAAGTCTATATGGAGAATGAACAGTGCTCAGTAAATCTATATGAAGAATGAACAGAGCTCAGTAAGTCTATATGAAGAATGAACAGATCTCAGTAAGTCTATATGGAGAATGAACAGAGCTCAGTAAGTCTATATGGAGAATGAACAGAGCTCAGTAAGTCTATATGGAGACAGGAACAGAGCTCAGTAAGTCTATATGGAGAATGAACAGAGCTCAGTAAGTCTATATGGAGAATGAACAGAGCTCAGTAAATCTATATGGAGACAGGAACAGAGCTCAGTAAGTCTATATGGAGAATGAACAGAGCTCAGTAAATCTATATGGAGAATGAACAGAGCTCAGTAAATCTATATGGAGAATGAACAGAGCTCAGTAAGTCTATATGGAGAATGAGCAGAGCTCAGTAAGTCTATATGGAGAATGAACAGAGCTCAGTAAGTCTATATGGAGAATGAACAGAGCTCAGTAAATCTATATGGAGAATGAACAGAGCTCAGTAAATCTATATGGAGAATGAACAGAGCTCAGTAAGTCTATATGGAGAATGAGCAGAGCTCAGTAAATCTATATGGAGAATGAACAGAGCTCAGTAAGTCTATATGAAGAATGAACAGAGCTCAGTAAATCTATATGAAGACAGGAACAGAGCTCAGTAAGTCTATATGGAGAATGAACAGAGCTCAGTAAATCTATATGGAGAATGAACAGAGCTCAGTAAGTCTATATGGAGAATGAACAGAGCTCAGTAAATATATATGAAGAATGAACAGAGCTCAGTAAATCTATATGGAGAATGAACAGAGCTCAGTAAATCTATATGGAGAATGAACAGAGCTCAGTAAATCTATATGGAGAATGAACAGAGCTCAGTAAATCTATATGGAGAATGAACAGAGCTCAGTAAATCTATATGAAGAATGAACAGAGCTCAGTAAATCTATATGGAGAATGAACAGAGCTCAGTAAATCTATATGGAGAATGAACAGAGCTCAGTAAATCTATATGAAGAATGAACAGAGCTCAGTAAGTCTATATGGAGAATGAACAGAGCTCAGTAAGTCTATATGGAGACAGGAACAGAGCTCAGTAAGTCTATATGGAGAATGAACAGAGCTCAGTAAATCTATATGGAGAATGAACAGAGCTCAGTAAATCTATATGGAGAATGAACAGAGCTCAGTAAGTCTATATGGAGAATGAACAGAGCTCAGTAAGTCTATATGGAGAATGAACAGAGCTCAGTAAGTCTATATGGAAAATGAACAGAGGTCAGTAAGTCTATATGGAGGATGAACAGAGCTCAGTAAGTCTCTATGGAGAATGAACAGAGCTCAGTAAGTCTATATGGAGAATGAACAGAGCTCAGTAAATCTATATGGAGAATGAACAGGCCTCAGTAAATCTATATGGAGAATGAACAGAGCTCAGTAAATCTATATGGAGAATGAACAGAGCTCAGTAAATCTATATGGAGACAGGAACAGAGCTCAGTAAGTCTATATGGAGAATGAACAGAGCTCAGTAAATCTATATGGAGAATGAACAGAGCTCAGTAAATCTATATGGAGAATGAACAGAGCTCAGTAAATCTATATGGAGAATGAACAGAGCTCAGTAAATCTACATGGAGAATGAACAGAGCCCAGTAGGTCTATATGGAGACAGGAACAGAGCTCAGTAAATCTATATGGAGACAGGAACAGAGCTCAGTAGGTCTAGATGGAGAATGAACAGAGCTCAGTAAATCTATATGGAGAATGAACAGAGCTCAGTAAATCTATATGGAGAATGAACAGAGCTCAGTAAGTCTATATGAAGAATGAACAGAACTCAGTAAGTCTATATGGAGAATGAACACAGCTCAGTAAATCTATATGGAGACAGGAACAGAGCTCAGTAATCTATATGAAGAATGAACAGAGCTCAGTAAATCTATATGGAGAATGAACAGAGCTCAGTAAATCTATATGGAGAATGAACAGAGCTCAGTAAATCTATATGGAGAATGAACAGAGCTCAGTAAATCTATATGGAGAATTAACAGAGCTCAGTAAGTCTACATGGAGAATGAACAGAGCTCAGTAAATCTATATGAAGAATGAACAGAGCTCAGTAAGTCTATATGGAGAATGAACAGAGCTCAGTAAATCTATATGGAGACAGGAACAGAGCTCAGTACATCTATATGGAGAATGAGCAGAGCTCAGTAAATCTATATGAAGAATGAACAGAGCTCAGTAAGTCTATATGGAGAATGAACAGAGCTCAGTAAGTCTATATGGAGAATGAACAGAGCTCAGTAAATCCATATGGAGAATGAACAGAGCTCAGTAAGTCTATATGGAGAATGAACAGAGCTCAGTAAATCTATATGGAGAATGAACAGAGCTCAGTA
Source organism: Scyliorhinus torazame (assembly GCF_047496885.1). Taxonomy (NCBI): domain Eukaryota; kingdom Metazoa; phylum Chordata; class Chondrichthyes; order Carcharhiniformes; family Scyliorhinidae; genus Scyliorhinus; species Scyliorhinus torazame. Next base: position 6,974,274 of record NC_092713.1, read on the forward strand.
AATCTATATGGAGACAGGAACAGAGCTCAGTAAGTCTATATGGAGAATGAACAGAGCTCAGTAAGTCTATATGGAGAATGAACAGAGCTCAGTAAATCTATATGGAGCCAGGAACAGATCTCAGTAAATCTATATGGAGAATGAACAGAGCTCAGTAAATCCATATGGAGAATGAACAGAGCTCAGTTAATCTATATGGAGACAGGAACAGAGCTCAGTAAATCTATATGGAGAATGAACAGAGCTCAGTAAATCTATATGGAGAATGAACAGAGCTCAGTAAATCAATATGAAGAATGAACAGAGCTCAGTAAGTCTATACGGTGACAGGAACAGAGCTCAGTAAGTCTATATGGAGAATGAACAGAGCTCAGTAAATCTATATGGAGACAGGAACAGAGTTCAGTAAGTCTATATGGAGAATGAACAGAGCTCAGTAAGTCTATATGGAGAATGCACAGAGCTCAGTAAATCTATAGGGAGAATGAACATAGCTCAGTAAATCTATCTGAAGAATGAACAGAGCTGAGTAAGTCTATATGGAGAATGAACAGAGCTCAGTAAATCTATATGGAGACAGGAACAGAGCTCAGTAAGTCTATATGGAGAATGAACAGAGCTCAGTAAGTCTATATGGAGAATGAACAGAGCTCAGTAAGTCTATATGGAGAATGAACAGAGCTCAGTAAGTTTATATGGAGAATGAACAGAGCTCAGTAAGTCTATATGGAGACAGGAACAGAACTCAGTAAGTCTATATGGAGAATGAACAGAGCTCAGTAAGTCTATATGGAGAATGAACAGAGCTTGGTAAGTCTATATGAGGAACGAACAGAGCTCAGTAAATCTATATGGAGACAGGAACAGAGCTCAGTAAGTCCATATGGAGAATGAACAGAGCTCAGTAAATCTATATGGAGAATGAACAGAGCTCAGTAAGTCTATATGGAGAATGAACAGAGCTCAGTAAATCTATATGGAGACAGGAACAGAGCTGAGTAAATCTATATGGAGAATGAACAGAGCTCAGTAAATCTATATGGAGACAGGAACAGAGCTCAGTAAGTCTATATGGAGAATGAACAGAGCTCAGTAAGTCTATATGGAGAATGAACAGAGCTCAGTAAGTCTATATGGAGAATGAACAGAGCTCAGTAAATCCATATGGAGAATGAACAGAGCTCAGTAAGTCTATATGGAGAATGAACAGAGCTCAGTAAGTCTATATGGAGAATGAACAGAGCTCAGTAAATCCATATGGAGAATGAACAGAGCTCAGTAAGTCTATATGGAGAATGAACAGAGCTCAGTAAATCTATATGGAGAATGAACAGAGCTCAGTAAATCTATATGGAGACAGGAACAGAGCTCAGTAAGTCTATATGGAGAATGAACAGAGCTCAGTAAGTCTATATGGAGAATGAACAGAGCTCAGTAAATCTATATGGAGCCAGGAACAGATCTCAGTTAATCTATATGGAGACAGGAACAGAGCTCAGTAAATCTATATGGAGAATGAACAGAGCTCAGTAAATCTATATGGAGAATGAACAGAGCTCAGTAAATCAATATGAAGAATGAACAGAGCTCAGTAAGTCTATACGGTGACAGGAACAGAGCTCAGTAAGTCTATATGGAGAATGAACAGAGCTCAGTAAATCTATATGGAGACAGGAACAGAGTTCAGTAAGTCTATATGGAGAATGAACAGAGCTCAGTAAGTCTATATGGAGAATGCACAGAGCTCAGTAAATCTATAGGGAGAATGAACATAGCTCAGTAAATCTATCTGAAGAATGAACAGAGCTGAGTAAGTCTATATGGAGAATGAACAGAGCTCAGTAAATCTATATGGAGACAGGAACAGAGCTCAGTAAGTCTATATGGAGAATGAACAGAGCTCAGTAAGTCTATATGGAGAATGAACAGAGCTCAGTAAGTCTATATGGAGAATGAACAGAGCTCAGTAAGTTTATATGGAGAATGAACAGAGCTCAGTAAGTCTATATGGAGACAGGAACAGAACTCAGTAAGTCTATATGGAGAATGAACAGAGCTCAGTAAGTCTATATGGAGAATGAACAGAGCTTGGTAAGTCTATATGAGGAATGAACAGAGCTCAGTAAATCTATATGGAGACAGGAACAGAGCTCAGTAAGTCCATATGGAGAATGAACAGAGCTCAGTAAATCTATATGGAGAATGAACAGAGCTCAGTAAGTCTATATGGAGAATGAACAGAGCTCAGTAAATCTATATGGAGACAGGAACAGAGCTGAGTAAATCTATATGGAGAATGAACAGAGCTCAGTAAATCTATATGGAGACAGGAACAGAGCTCAGTAAGTCTATATGGAGAATGAACAGAGCTCAGTAGGTCTATATGGAGAATGAACAGAGCTCAGTAAGTCTATATGGAGAATGAACAGAGCTCAGTAAGTCTATATGGAGAATGAACAGAGCTCAGTAAGTCTATATGGAGAATGAACAGAGTTCACTAAGTCTATATGGAGAATGAACAGAGCTCAGTCGGTCTATATGGAGAATGAACAGAGCTCAGTAAATCTATATGGAGAATGAACAGAGCTCAGTAAATCTATATGGAGACAGGAACAGAGCTCAGTAAATCAATATGGAGAATGAACAGAGCTCAGTAAATCTATATGGAGAATGAACAGAGCTCAGTAAGTCTATATGGAGACAGGAACAGAGCTCAGTAAATCTATATGGAGACAGGAACAGAGCTCAGTAAGTCTATATGGAGAATGAACAGAGCTCAGTAAATCTATATGGAGAATGAACAGAGCTCAGTAAATCTATATGGAGAATGAACAGAGCTCAGTAAGTCTAGATGGAGAATGAACAGAGCTCAGTAAGTCTATATGGAGAATGAACAGAGCTCAGTAAGTCTATATGGAGAATGAACAGAGCTCAGTAAATCCATATGGAGAATGAACAGAGCTCAGTAAATCTATATGGAGAATGAACAGAGCTCAGTAAGTCTATATGGAGAATGAACAGAGCTCAGTAAATCTATATGGAGAATGAACAGAGCTCAGTAAGTCTATATGGAGAATGAACAGAGCTCAGTAAATCTATATGGAGACAGGAACAGAGCTCAGTAAGTCTATATGGAGAATGAACAGAGCTCAGTAAGTCTATATGGAGAATGAACAGAGCTCAGTAAGTCTATATGGAGAATGAACAGAGCTCAGTAAATCTATATGGAGACTGGAACAGAGCTCAGTAAGTCTATATGGAGAATGAACAGATCTCAGTAAGTCTATATGGAGAATGAACAGAGCTCAGTAAGTCTATATGGAGACAGGAACAGAGCTCAGTAAGTCTATATGGAGAATGAACAGAGCTCAGTAAATCTATATGGAGACAGGAACAGAGCTCAGTAAGTCTATATGGAGAATGAACAGAGCTCAGTAGGTCTATATGGAGAATGAACAGAGCTCAGTAAATCTATATGAAGAATGAACAGAGCTCAGTAAATCTATATGGAGACAGGAACAGAGCTCAGTAAATCAATATGGAGAATGAACAGAGCTCAGTAAGTCTATATGGAGACAGGAACAGAGCTCAGTAAATCTATATGGAGACAGGAACAGAGCTCAGTAAGTCTATATGGAGAATGAACAGAGCTCAGTAAATCTATATGGAGAATGAACAGAGCTCAGTAAATCTATATGGAGAATGAACAGAGCTCAGTAAGTCTATATGGAGAATGAACAGAGCTCAGTAAGTCTATATGGAGAATGAACAGAGTTCAGTAAGTCTATATGGAGACAGGAACAGAGCTCAGTAAGTCTATATGGAGAATGAAAAGAGCTCAGTAAGTCTATATTGAGAATGAACAGAGCTCAGTAAATCTATATGGAGAATGAACAGAGCTCAGTAAATCTATATGGAGAATGAACAGAGCTCAGTAAGTCTATATGGAGAATGAACAGAGCTCAGTAAATCTATATGGAGACAGGAACAGAGCTCAGTAAGTCTATATGGAGAATGAACAGATCTCAGTAAGTCTATATGGAGAATGAACAGAGCTCAGTAAGTCTATATGGAGACAGGAACAGAGCTCAGTAAGTCTATATGGAGAATGAACAGATCTCAGTAAGTCTATATGGAGAATGAACAGAGCTCAGTAAGTCTATATGGAGAATGAACAGAGCTCAGTAAGTCTATATGGAGAATGAACAGAGCTCAGTAAGTCTATATGGAGACAGGAACAGAGCTCAGTAAGTCTATATGGAGAATGAACAGAGCTCAGTAAGTCTATATGGAGAATGAACAGAGCTCAGTAAATCTATATGGAGACAGGAACAGAGCTCAGTAAGTCTATATGGAGAATGAACAGAGCTCAGTAAGTCTATATGGAGAATGAACAGAGCTCAGTAAATCTATATGGAGAATGAACAGAGCTCAGTAAATCTATATGGAGAATGAACAGAGCTCAGTAAGTCTATATGGAGAATGAGCAGAGCTCAGTAAGTCTATATGGAGAATGAACAGAGCTCAGTAAGTCTATATGGAGAATGAACAGAGCTCAGTAAATCTATATGGAGAATGAACAGAGCTCAGTAAATCTATATGGAGAATGAACAGAGCTCAGTAAGTCTATATGGAGAATGAGCAGAGCTCAGTAAGTCTATATGGAGAATGAACAGAGCTCAGTAAGTCTATATGGAGAATGAACAGAGCTCAGTAAGTTTATATGGAGAATGAACAGAGCTCAGTAAGTCTATATGGAGACAGGAACAGAACTCAGTCAGTCTATATGGAGAATGAACAGAGCTCAGTAAGTCTATATGGAGAATGAACAGAGCTTGGTAAGTCTATATGAGGAATGAACAGAGCTCAGTAAATCTATATGGAGACAGGAACAGAGCTCAGTAAGTCCATATGGAGAATGAACAGAGCTCAGTAAATCTATATGGAGAATGAACAGAGCTCAGTAAGTCTATATGGAGAATGAACAGAGCTCAGTAAATCTATATGGAGACAGGAACAGAGCTGAGTAAATCTATATGGAGAATGAACAGAGCTCAGTAAATCTATATGGAGACAGGAACAGAGCTCAGTAAGTCTATATGGAGAATGAACAGAGCTCAGTAGGTCTATATGGAGAATGAACAGAGCTCAGTAAGTCTATATGGAGAATGAACAGAGCTCAGTAAGTCTATATGGAGAATGAACAGAGCTCAGTAAGTCTATATGGAGAATGAACAGAGTTCACTAAGTCTATATGGAGAATGAACAGAGCTCAGTCGGTCTATATGGAGAATGAACAGAGCTCAGTAAATCTATATGGAGAATGAACAGAGCTCAGTAAATCTATATGGAGACAGGAACAGAGCTCAGTAAATCAATATGGAGAATGAACAGAGCTCAGTAAATCTATATGGAGAATGAACAGAGCTCAGTAAGTCTATATGGAGACAGGAACAGAGCTCAGTAAATCTATATGGAGACAGGAACAGAGCTCAGTAAGTCTATATGGAGAATGAACAGAGCTCAGTAAATCTATATGGAGAATGAACAGAGCTCAGTAAATCTATATGGAGAATGAACAGAGCTCAGTAAGTCTAGATGGAGAATGAACAGAGCTCAGTAAGTCTATATGGAGAATGAACAGAGCTCAGTAAGTCTATATGGAGAATGAACAGAGCTCAGTAAATCTATATGGAGAATGAACAGAGCTCAGTAAATCTATATGGAGAATGAACAGAGCTCAGTAAGTCTATATGGAGAATGTACAGAGCTCAGTAAATCTATATGGAGAATGAACAGAGCTCAGTAAGTCTATATGGAGAATGAACAGAGCTCAGTAAATCTATATGGAGACAGGAACAGAGCTCAGTAAGTCTATATGGAGAATGAACAGAGCTCAGTAAGTCTATATGGAGAATGAACAGAGCTCAGTAAGTCTATATGGAGAATGAACAGAGCTCAGTAAATCTATATGGAGACTGGAACAGAGCTCAGTAAGTCTATATGGAGAATGAACAGATCTCAGTAAGTCTATATGGAGAATGAACAGAGCTCAGTAAGTCTATATGGAGACAGGAACAGAGCTCAGTAAGTCTATATGGAGAATGAACAGAGCTCAGTAAATCTATATGGAGACAGGAACAGAGCTCAGTAAGTCTATATGGAGAATGAACAGAGCTCAGTAGGTCTATATGGAGAATGAACAGAGCTCAGTAAATCTATATGAAGAATGAACAGAGCTCAGTAAATCTATATGGAGACAGGAACAGAGCTCAGTAAATCAATATGGAGAATGAACAGAGCTCAGTAAGTCTATATGGAGACAGGAACAGAGCTCAGTAAATCTATATGGAGACAGGAACAGAGCTCAGTAAGTCTATATGGAGAATGAACAGAGCTCAGTAAATCTATATGGAGAATGAACAGAGCTCAGTAAATCTATATGGAGAATGAACAGAGCTCAGTAAGTCTATATGGAGAATGAACAGAGCTCAGTAAGTCTATATGGAGAATGAACAGAGTTCAGTAAGTCTATATGGAGACAGGAACAGAGCTCAGTAAGTCTATATGGAGAATGAAAAGAGCTCAGTAAGTCTATATTGAGAATGAACAGAGCTCAGTAAATCTATATGGAGAATGAACAGAGCTCAGTAAATCTATATGGAGAATGAACAGAGCTCAGTAAGTCTATATGGAGAATGAACAGAGCTCAGTAAATCTATATGGAGACAGGAACAGAGCTCAGTAAGTCTATATGGAGAATGAACAGATCTCAGTAAGTCTATATGGAGAATGAACAGAGCTCAGTAAATCTATATGGAGACAGGAACAGAGCTCAGTAAGTCTATATGGAGAATGAACAGATCTCAGTAAGTCTATATGGAGAATGAACAGAGCTCAGTAAGTCTATATGGAGAATGAACAGAGCTCAGTAAGTCTATATGGAGAATGAACAGAGCTCAGTAAGTCTATATGGAGACAGGAACAGAGCTCAGTAAGTCTATATGGAGAATGAACAGAGCTCAGTAAGTCTATATGGAGAATGAACAGAGCTCAGTAAATCTATATGGAGACAGGAACAGAGCTCAGTAAGTCTATATGGAGAATGAACAGAGCTCAGTAAGTCTATATGGAGAATGAACAGAGCTCAGTAAATCTATATGGAGAATGAACAGAGCTCAGTAAATCTATATGGAGAATGAACAGAGCTCAGTAAGTCTATATGGAGAATGAGCAGAGCTCAGTAAGTCTATATGGAGAATGAACAGAGCTCAGTAAGTCTATATGGAGAATGAACAGAGCTCAGTAAATCTATATGGAGAATGAACAGAGCTCAGTAAATCTATATGGAGAATGAACAGAGCTCAGTAAGTCTATATGGAGAATGAGCAGAGCTCAGTAAGTCTATATGGAGAATGAACAGAGCTCAGTAAATCTATATGGAGACAGGAACAGAGCTCAGTAAGTCTATATGGAGAATGAACAGATCTCAGTAAGTCTATATGGAGAATGAACAGAGCTCAGTAAGTCTATATGGAGACAGGAACAGAGCTCAGTAAGTCTATATGGAGAATGAACAGAGCTCAGTAAATCTATATGGAGACAGGAACAGAGCTCAGTAAGTCTATATGGAGAATGAACAGACCTCAGTAGGTCTATATGGAGAATGAACAGAGCTCAGTAAATCTATATGAAGAATGAACAGAGCTCAGTAAATCTATATGGAGACAGGAACAGAGCTCAGTAAATCAATATGGAGAATGAACAGAGCTCAGTAAGTCTATATGGAGACAGGAACAGAGCTCAGTAAATCTATATGGAGAATGAACAGAGCTCAGTAAGTCTATATGGAGACAGGAACAGAGCTCAGTAAGTCTATATGGAGAATGAACAGAGCTCAGTAAATCTATATGGAGACAGGAACAGAGCTCAGTAAGTCTATATGGAGAATGAACAGAGCTCAGTAGGTCTATATGGAGAATGAACAGAGCTCAGTAAATCTATATGAAGAATGAACAGAGCTCAGTAAATCTATATGGAGACAGGAACAGAGCTCAGTAAATCAATATGGAGAATGAACAGAGCTCAGTAAGTCTATATGGAGACAGGAACAGAGCTCAGTAAATCTATATGGAGACAGGAACAGAGCTCAGTAAGTCTATATGGAGAATGAACAGAGCTCAGTAAATCTATATGGAGAATGAACAGAGCTCAGTAAATCTATATGGAGAATGAACAGAGCTCAGTAAGTCTATATGGAGAATGAACAGAGCTCAGTAAGTCTATATGGAGAATGAACAGAGTTCAGTAAGTCTATATGGAGACAGGAACAGAGCTCAGTAAGTCTATATGGAGAATGAAAAGAGCTCAGTAAGTCTATATTGAGAATGAACAGAGCTCAGTAAATCTATATGGAGAATGAACAGAGCTCAGTAAATCTATATGGAGAATGAACAGAGCTCAGTAAGTCTATATGGAGAATGAACAGAGCTCAGTAAATCTATATGGAGACAGGAACAGAGCTCAGTAAGTCTATATGGAGAATGAACAGATCTCAGTAAGTCTATATGGAGAATGAACAGAGCTCAGTAAGTCTATATGGAGACAGGAACAGAGCTCAGTAAGTCTATATGGAGAATGAACAGATCTCAGTAAGTCTATATGGAGAATGAACAGAGCTCAGTAAGTCTATATGGAGAATGAACAGAGCTCAGTAAGTCTATATGGAGAATGAACAGAGCTCAGTAAGTCTATATGGAGACAGGGACAGAGCTCAGTCAGTCTATATGGAGAATTAACAGAGCTCAGTAAGTCTATATGGAGAATGAACAGAGCTCAGTAAATCTATATGGAGACAGGAACAGAGCTCAGTAAGTCTATATGGAGAATGAACAGAGCTCAGTAAGTCTATATGGAGAATGAACAGAGCTCAGTAAATCTATATGGAGAATGAACAGAGCTCAGTAAATCTATATGGAGAATGAACAGAGCTCAGTAAGTCTATATGGAGAATGAGCAGAGCTCAGTAAGTCTATATGGAGAATGAACAGAGCTCAGTAAGTCTATATGGAGAATGAACAGAGCTCAGTAAATCTATATGGAGAATGAACAGAGCTCAGTAAATCTATATGGAGAATGAACAGAGCTCAGTAAGTCTATATGGAGAATGAGCAGAGCTCAGTAAGTCTATATGGAGAATGAACAGAGCTCAGTAAATCTATATGGAGACAGGAACAGAGCTCAGTAAGTCTATATGGAGAATGAACAGATCTCAGTAAGTCTATATGGAGAATGAACAGAGCTCAGTAAGTCTATATGGAGACAGGAACAGAGCTCAGTAAGTCTATATGGAGAATGAACAGAGCTCAGTAAATCTATATGGAGACAGGAACAGAGCTCAGTAAGTCTATATGGAGAATGAACAGACCTCAGTAGGTCTATATGGAGAATGAACAGAGCTCAGTAAATCTATATGAAGAATGAACAGAGCTCAGTAAATCTATATGGAGACAGGAACAGAGCTCAGTAAATCAATATGGAGAATGAACAGAGCTCAGTAAGTCTATATGGAGAATGAACAGAGCTCAGTAAGTCTATATGGAGAATGAACAGAGTTCAGTAAGTCTATATGGAGACAGGAACAGAGCTCAGTAAGTCTATATGGAGAATGAAAAGAGCTCAGTAAGTCTATATTGAGAATGAACAGAGCTCAGTAAATCTATATGGAGAATGAACAGAGCTCAGTAAATCTATATGGAGAATGAACAGAGCTCAGTAAGTCTATATGGAGAATGAACAGAGCTCAGTAAATCTATATGGAGACAGGAACAGAGCTCAGTAAGTCTATATGGAGAATGAACAGATCTCAGTAAGTCTATATGGAGAATGAACAGAGCTCAGTAAGTCTATATGGAGACAGGAACAGAGCTCAGTAAGTCTATATGGAGAATGAACAGATCTCAGTAAGTCTATATGGAGAATGAACAGAGCTCAGTAAGTCTATATGGAGAATGAACAGAGCTCAGTAAGTCTATATGGAGAATGAACAGAGCTCAGTAAGTCTATATGGAGACAGGAACAGAGCTCAGTAAGTCTATATGGAGAATTAACAGAGCTCAGTAAGTCTATATGGAGAATGAACAGAGCTCAGTAAATCTATATGGAGACAGGAACAGAGCTCAGTAAGTCTATATGGAGAATGAACAGAGCTCAGTAAGTCTATATGGAGAATGAACAGAGCTCAGTAAATCTATATGGAGACAGGAACAGAGCTCAGTAAGTCTATATGGAGAATGAACAGACCTCAGTAGGTCTATATGGAGAATGAACAGAGCTCAGTAAATCTATATGAAGAATGAACAGAGCTCAGTAAATCTATATGGAGACAGGAACAGAGCTCAGTAAATCAATATGGAGAATGAACAGAGCTCAGTAAGTCTATATGGAGACAGGAACAGAGCTCAGTAAATCTATATGGAGAATGAACAGAGCTCAGTAAGTCTATATGGAGACAGGAACAGAGCTCAGTAAGTCTATATGGAGAATGAACAGAGCTCAGTAAATCTATATGGAGACAGGAACAGAGCTCAGTAAGTCTATATGGAGAATGAACAGAGCTCAGTAGGTCTATATGGAGAATGAACAGAGCTCAGTAAATCTATATGAAGAATGAACAGAGCTCAGTAAATCTATATGGAGACAGGAACAGAGCTCAGTAAATCAATATGGAGAATGAACAGAGCTCAGTAAGTCTATATGGAGACAGGAACAGAGCTCAGTAAATCTATATGGAGACAGGAACAGAGCTCAGTAAGTCTATATGGAGAATGAACAGAGCTCAGTAAATCTATATGGAGAATGAACAGAGCTCAGTAAATCTATATGGAGAATGAACAGAGCTCAGTAAGTCTATATGGAGAATGAACAGAGCTCAGTAAGTCTATATGGAGAATGAACAGAGTTCAGTAAGTCTATATGGAGACAGGAACAGAGCTCAGTAAGTCTATATGGAGAATGAAAAGAGCTCAGTAAGTCTATATTGAGAATGAACAGAGCTCAGTAAATCTATATGGAGAATGAACAGAGCTCAGTAAATCTATATGGAGAATGAACAGAGCTCAGTAAGTCTATATGGAGAATGAACAGAGCTCAGTAAATCTATATGGAGACAGGAACAGAGCTCAGTAAGTCTATATGGAGAATGAACAGATCTCAGTAAGTCTATATGGAGAATGAACAGAGCTCAGTAAGTCTATATGGAGACAGGAACAGAGCTCAGTAAGTCTATATGGAGAATGAACAGATCTCAGTAAGTCTATATGGAGAATGAACAGAGCTCAGTAAGTCTATATGGAGAATGAACAGAGCTCAGTAAGTCTATATGGAGAATGAACAGAGCTCAGTAAGTCTATATGGAGACAGGAACAGAGCTCAGTCAGTCTATATGGAGAATTAACAGAGCTCAGTAAGTCTATATGGAGAATGAACAGAGCTCAGTAAATCTATATGGAGACAGGAACAGAGCTCAGTAAGTCTATATGGAGAATGAACAGAGCTCAGTAAGTCTATATGGAGAATGAACAGAGCTCAGTAAATCTATATGGAGAATGAACAGAGCTCAGTAAATCTATATGGAGAATGAACAGAGCTCAGTAAGTCTATATGGAGAATGAGCAGAGCTCAGTAAGTCTATATGGAGAATGAACAGAGCTCAGTAAGTCTATATGGAGAATGAACAGAGCTCAGTAAATCTATATGGAGAATGAACAGAGCTCAGTAAATCTATATGGAGAATGAACAGAGCTCAGTAAGTCTATATGGAGAATGAGCAGAGCTCAGTAAGTCTATATGGAGAATGAACAGAGCTCAGTAAATCTATATGGAGACAGGAACAGAGCTCAGTAAGTCTATATGGAGAATGAACAGATCTCAGTAAGTCTATATGGAGAATGAACAGAGCTCAGTAAGTCTATATGGAGACAGGAACAGAGCTCAGTAAGTCTATATGGAGAATGAACAGAGCTCAGTAAATCTATATGGAGACAGGAACAGAGCTCAGTAAGTCTATATGGAGAATGAACAGACCTCAGTAGGTCTATATGGATAATGAACAGAGCTCAGTAAATCTATATGAAGAATGAACAGAGCTCAGTAAATCTATATGGAGACAGGAACAGAGCTCAGTAAATCAATATGGAGAATGAACAGAGCTCAGTAAGTCTATATGGAGAATGAACAGAGCTCAGTAAGTCTATATGGAGAATGAACAGAGTTCAGTAAGTCTATATGGAGACAGGAACAGAGCTCAGTAAGTCTATATGGAGAATGAAAAGAGCTCAGTAAGTCTATATTGAGAATGAACAGAGCTCAGTAAATCTATATGGAGAATGAACAGAGCTCAGTAAATCTATATGGAGAATGAACAGAGCTCAGTAAGTCTATATGGAGAATGAACAGAGCTCAGTAAATCTATATGGAGACAGGAACAGAGCTCAGTAAGTCTATATGGAGAATGAACAGATCTCAGTAAGTCTATATGGAGAATGAACAGAGCTCAGTAAGTCTATATGGAGACAGGAACAGAGCTCAGTAAGTCTATATGGAGAATGAACAGATCTCAGTAAGTCTATATGGAGAATGAACAGAGCTCAGTAAGTCTATATGGAGAATGAACAGAGCTCAGTAAGTCTATATGGAGAATGAACAGAGCTCAGTAAGTCTATATGGAGACAGGAACAGAGCTCAGTAAGTCTATATGGAGAATTAACAGAGCTCAGTAAGTCTATATGGAGAATGAACAGAGCTCAGTAAATCTATATGGAGACAGGAACAGAGCTCAGTAAGTCTATATGGAGAATGAACAGAGCTCAGTAAGTCTATATGGAGAATGAACAGAGCTCAGTAAATCTATATGGAGAATGAACAGAGCTCAGTAAATCTATATGGAGAATGAACAGAGCTCAGTAAGTCTATATGGAGAATGAGCAGAGCTCAGTAAGTCTATATGGAGAATGAACAGAGCTCAGTAAGTCTATATGGAGAATGAACAGAGCTCAGTAAATCTATATGGAGAATGAACAGAGCTCAGTAAATCTATATGGAGAATGAACAGAGCTCAGTAAGTCTATATGGAGAATGAGCAGAGCTCAGTAAGTCTATATGGAGAATGAACAGAGCTCAGTAAATCTATATGGAGACAGGAACAGAGCTCAGTAAGTCTATATGGAGAATGAACAGATCTCAGTAAGTCTATATGGAGAATGAACAGAGCTCAGTAAGTCTATATGGAGACAGGAACAGAGCTCAGTAAGTCTATATGGAGAATGAACAGAGCTCAGTAAATCTATATGGAGACAGGAACAGAGCTCAGTAAGTCTATATGGAGAATGAACAGACCTCAGTAGGTCTATATGGAGAATGAACAGAGCTCAGTAAATCTATATGAAGAATGAACAGAGCTCAGTAAATCTATATGGAGACAGGAACAGAGCTCAGTAAATCAATATGGAGAATGAACAGAGCTCAGTAAGTCTATATGGAGACAGGAACAGAGCTCAGTAAATCTATATGGAGACAGGAACAGAGCTCAGTAAGTCTAGATGGAGAATGAACAGAGCTCAGTAAATCTATATGGAGAATGAACAGAGCTCAGTAAGTCTATATGGAGAATGAAAAGAGCTCAGTAAGTCTATATTGAGAATGAACAGAGCTCAGTAAATCTATATGGAGAATGAACAGAGCTCAGTAAATCTATATGGAGAATGAACAGAGCTCAGTAAGTCTATATGGAGAATGAACAGAGCTCAGTAAATCTATATGGAGACAGGAACAGAGCTCAGTAAGTCTATATGGAGAATGAACAGATCTCAGTAAGTCTATATGGAGAATGAACAGAGCTCAGTAAGTCTATATGGAGACAGGAACAGAGCTCAGTAAGTCTATATGGAGAATGAACAGATCTCAGTAAGTCTATATGGAGAATGAACAGAGCTCAGTAAGTCTATATGGAGAATGAACAGAGCTCAGTAAGTCTATATGGAGAATGAACAGAGCTCAGTAAGTCTATATGGAGACAGGAACAGAGCTCAGTAAGTCTATATGGAGAATGAACAGAGCTCAGTAAGTCTATATGGAGAATGAACAGAGCTCAGTAAATCTATATGGAGACAGGAACAGAGCTCAGTAAGTCTATATGGAGAATGAACAGAGCTCAGTAAGTCTATATGGAGAATGAACAGAGCTCAGTAAATCTATATGGAGAATGAACAGAGCTCAGTAAATCTATATGGAGAATGAACAGAGCTCAGTAAGTCTATATGGAGAATGAGCAGAGCTCAGTAAGTCTATATGGAGAATGAACAGAGCTCAGTAAGTCTATATGGAGAATGAACAGAGCTCAGTAAATCTATATGGAGAATGAACAGAGCTCAGTAAGTCTATATGGAGAATGAGCAGAGCTCAGTAAATCTATATGGAGAATGAACAGAGCTCAGTAAGTCTATATGAAGAATGAACAGAGCTCAGTAAATCTATATGGAGAATGAACAGAGCTCAGTAAGTCTATATGGAGAATGAACAGAGCTCAGTAAGTCGATATGGAGAATGAACAGAGCTCAGTAAATCTATATGGAGAATGAACAGAGCTCAGTAAATCTATATGGAGACAGGAACAGAGCTCAGTAAGTCTATATGGAGAATGAACAGAGCTCAGTAAGTCTATATGGAGAATGAACAGAGCTCAGTAAGTCTATATGGAGAATGAGCAGAGCTCAGTAAATCTATATGGAGAATGAACAGAGCTCAGTAAGTCGATATGGAGAATGAACAGAGCTCAGTAAATCTATATGGAGAATGAACAGAGCTCAGTAAGTCTATATGGAGAATGAACAGAGCTCAGTAAATCTATATGAAGAATGAACCGAGCTCAGTAAATCTATATGGAGAATGAACAGAGCTCAGTAAATCTATATGGAGAATGAACAGAGCTCAGTAAATCTATATGGAGAATGAACAGAGCTCAGTAAGTCCATATGGAGAATGAACAGAGCTCAGTAAGTCTATATGGAGACAGGAACAGAGCTCAGTAAGTCTATATGGAGAATGAACAGAGCTCAGTAAATCTATATGGAGAATGAACAGAGCTCAGTAAATCTATATGGAGAATGAACAGAGCTCAGTAAGTCTATATGGAGAATGAACAGAGCTCAGTAAGTCTATATGGATAATGAACAGAGCTCAGTAAGTCTATATGGAGACAGGAACAGTGCTCAGATAATCTATATGGAGAAAGAAAAAATGCCCTTTCATGGTTTTTTATTGCCATTCTAATCGTAGAATGTGTGTTCATGCATATATTTTCTTGGCCTGTTAAAGGAAATGATGTGCCAGTAGCACACAAGTTCTCACCAGTGTGGTTACAGGCATAATGTGTAAGAGCTGCTGAAGATCTTCTAATGAAATGAATAATAGTCTTTATTACTGTCAGTAAAACAGTTTAAGTTGCAGCCCTTTGTCATCATTCCTACACAAACCAGCAGCTCTATATGGTGTCAGCAGCTGGCCAAGGTGGCACACGGTCCCACTCATCTTCATTGAGAACAGCTGGCCAAGGTGGCACACGGTCCCACTCATCTTCATTGAGAACAGCTGGCCAAGGTGGCACATGGTCCCACTCATCGTCATTGAGAACAGCTGGCCAAGGTGGCACACGGTCCCGCTCATCTTCATTGAGAACAGCTAGCCAAGGTGGCACACAGTCCCGCTCATCTTACAAAGAACAAAGAAATGTACAGCACAGGAACAGGCCCTTCGGCCCTCCAAGCCCGTGCCGACCATGCTGCCCGACTAAACTACAATCTTCTACACTTCCTGGGTCTGTATCCTTCTATTCCCATCCTATTCATGTATTTGTCAAGATGCCCCTTAAATGTCCCTATCGTCCCTGCTTCCACCACCTCCTCCGGTAGCGAGTTCCAGGCACCCACTACCCTCTGCGTAAAAAACTTTTTATTATCTCTTCATTGAGAACAGCTAGCCAAGGTGGCACGCGGTCCTGCTCATCTTCATTGAGAACAGCTAGCCAAGGTGGCACACTGTCCCGCTCATCTTCATTGAGAACATCGCTGACAATTGGAAAAAGTTTGAAAGGTGATTTGCTTGTATATTGCCTTGCCGATCTCGCCGATAAAATCAAAGAAAGTACAGGGTACACGATGTACAAGCAGACACGATGTTCAAGCATACACGATGTACAGGCAGACACGATGCACAGGCATACACAATGTACAGGCAGACACGATGAACAGGCAGACACGATGTACATGCATACACGTTGTACAGGCAGACACGGTGTACAAGCATACACGATGTACAAGCATACACGGTGTACAGACGTACACGATGTACAAGCATACACGATGTACAGGCAGACACGATGCACAGGCATACACAATGTACAGGCAGACACGATGAACAGGCAGACACGATGTACATGCATACACGTTGTACAGGCAGACACGGTGTACAAGCATACACGATGTACAAGCATACACGGTGTACAGACGTACACGATGTACAAGCATACACGATGTACAGGCATACATGACGTACAAACATACATGACGTACAAGCATACACGATGTTCAAGCATTCACGCCGCACAGGCTTACACAACGTATAAGCATACACGGTGTACAGGCATACAGGATGTACAAGCAGACACGATGTACAGGCATACACAATATATAGGTATACACGATGTACAGGCATACACGATGTACAGGTGTTCACGATGTACAGGTGTTCACGATGTACAGGGATACACGATGTACAAGCATACACGATGTACAAGCATACACGATGTATAGGCATACACGATGTACAAGCATACACGATGTACAGGCGTACACGATGTACAAGATACACGATGTACAGGCATACACGACGTACAAGCATACACGACGTACAAGCATTCACGACGCACAGGCTTACATGACATACAAGCATACACGATGTACAGGCATATACAATGTACAGGCACACACAATGTACAAGCAGACACGATGTACAGGCATACACAATATACGGGCATACATGATGTACAAGTAGACAAGATGTACAGGCATACACGATGTACAAGCAGACACGATGTATAGGCGTACACGATGTACAGGGATACACGATGTACAGGGATACATGATGTACAGGCATACACGATGTACAGGGATACACAATGTACAGGGATACACAATGTACAGGCATACACGATGTACAAGCATACACGATGTACAGGGATACATGATGTACAGGCATACACGATGTACAGGGATACACAATGTACAGGCATACACGATGTACAGGCATACACGATGTACAAGCAGACATGATGTACAAGCATACACGATGAACAAGCATACACCACATTGAACATCGCGGGCCCGGAGGCAGTTGGATATCTGAATGCTTTGTCATCCAAGGGGAGGAAGACCAATATTATATAAGGCATTATTAAAAAGATTTGAACAGATGGGCGTGCCCCTATAAAAAGTGTCATCATGGACAGGTAAGTTTTTAACACCGCTAACCAGGATCTAGATGAATCGGTACAACCATATGCCTGAACATTGCAAATTCTGGCACAAAGGTGCATCTTCTGTACTCTCACCAATTAGCACGCAAGAAACCGTACAGTATGTGGAATAGACAGTTGCTCCATGAAAAAACCTCACGTTACAATCTGCCATTCACATCTGCAGGCTAAATTAAAAGTTCAAGAGGAGCACCAAGGAATTATGGAGAGAAATGGAGGTTTTCTCGGTATAGAATATATCCTGCCGAGATTGGATTTGGAGGTACAGTGAAAAGTATTTTTCTGCGAACAGCTCAAACGGATCAGTAAGTACATGAAAAGAAAAGAAAATCAAAAGAAAATACACAACAGGGCAACACAAGGTACATGTGGTATTATAGGTATTACGGAACCTGATAGGCTAAAGCACCATGGGTAGAAACTGTATGCTTTCTATTGGCTAAACTGTATAATAGCTCCGCCCTGATAGGCGGGGTATAAGAACTGGTGCCGCCCCAGCAGCCCTCATTCTGTACCTGAGCAGCTGGGGAAACATCTCGCTTATTAAAGCCTTCAGTTGGACTACAACCTCGCTTTAGTGGTCATTGATCGTGGGCGAGATTCTCCGACTCCCCGCCGGGTCGGAGAATCGCCGGGGCTGGCATGAATCCCGCCCCCGCCGGTTGCCAAATTCTCCACCACCGGATATTAGGTGGGGACGAGAATCGCGCTGCGCCGGTTGGCGGGCCACCCCCGCGATTCTCCGGCCCGGAAGGGCCGAAGTCCCGCCGCTAAAATGCCTGTCCCGCCGGCGTAGATTAAACCACCTACTTTACCGGCGGGACAAGGCGGTGCGGGCGGCTCCGGGGTCCTGGGGGGGGGCGCGGGGCGATCTGGCCCCAGGGGGTGCCCCCACGGTGGCCTGGCCCGTGATCGGGGCCCACCGATCCGCGGGCGGGCCTGTGCCGTGGGGGCACTCTTTCCCTTCCGCCTTCGCCACAGTCTCCACCATGGCGGAGGCAGAAGAGACTCTCTCCACTGCGCATGCGCGGGAATGCCGTCATCGGCCGCTAACGCTCCCGCGCATGCGCTGCCCAGAGATGTCATTTCCGCGCCAGCTGGCGGGGCACCAAAGGCATTTTCCGCCAGCTGGCAGGGCGGAAATTCTTCCGGCACGGGCCTAGCCCCTTAAGGTTGGGGCTCGGCCCCCAAAGATGCGGAGCATTCCGCACCTTTGGGGCGGCGTGATGCCCGACTGATTTGCGCCATTTTGGGCGCCAGTCGGCGGACATCGCGCCGATATCGGAGAATTTCACCCCGTGCATCAATTTAATAAGCTAGAATTTTAAGAAGAAAGGATGGAGCTCCAAATCAAGCCGGAGTGTCTGCAACTTAGCCCCCACGCGGCGAACTCAGCGGCAATCTTTAAGTACTGGCTTTAAAGGGTGTCTCAAGATGGCCGAAAACGCACCCACGGGAAAGCAGAAACTGCACATCCTGCACTCAAGGGTGAGCCCGGAGATTTACACCCTCATCGAGGAAGCGGAAGACTTCGATGCAGCAATTGAGCTGCTAAAAGGACACTATATTCGCCCGGTAAACCAGGTCTACGCCCGGCAGCTGCTAGCAACAAGGCGACAAACCCCTGGGGAATCGCTGGAGGAATTCTACCGCGCACTCCTGTGTTGGGAAGAAGCTGCGGATACCCGCAAGTTTCGGCAAGCGAACACACGGAACTCTTAGTTCGGGACGCTTTCGTGGCAGGTATGCCTTCGTCACCAATTCGCCAGCGCCTGTTAGAGAAAGACACCCTGGGTCTCAGGGAGGCACTGGCCCTTGCAGGCTCCCTGGACGTGGCCTCCAGGAACGCCCGCGCATACATTCCCGACCGCGTGGCAGCCCCCTGGGCAGTGTGGAACCCCGCCGCGGCCGACGCCGAGACTTCCCCCATAGACCTGCGCTGCAAGGCAGCCTGGCAACCCTGAGGGCCCCGCTGCTACTTTTGCGGGCAGGCCAAGCACCCCCGCCAGCGCTGCCCGGCCCGTGCATCCACCTGCAAGGGATGCGGCAAAAAGGGCCATTTCGTGGGGTATGTCAGGCCCGAGCGGTGGCCGCGGTCTCCAGCAGCAAATGCGGACCGCAACCACAAACGTCTCCATGGGCCCCATGCGGCCAGCGGTCGCCGCCACCCAACCAAGCTAGAGTCACAGACAGACTCTCGGCGGTTGTGGCAAGGACTAAACAACATAACGGGCTACAAAGCGAAGTCGAACAGTATCTCTGACCCCTCCCCGATGAACTCAGTGCATTCTATGCTCGGTTCGAGCAGGGAACCAACAATCCGCTGTCGAGTGCCCCAGCAGCAGCCCATAATTCACCCATGCCCACCATCACAGCTTCCGAAGTCAGATTGGCCTTCCTGAAAGTGAACCCTCAGAAGGCGACGGGCCCGGACGAGATCCCTGGTCATGCACTCAGAGCCTGCGCGGACCAGCTGGCAGAGGTATTCGCGGACATCTTTAACCTGTCCCTACTCCACTCCGAGGTCCCCACCTGCTTCAAGAAGACCACCATCATACCGGTACCAAAGAAGAACCAGGCAACGTGCCTCAATGACTACCGTCCGGTGGCCCTGACTTCAGTCGTAATGAAGTGCTTCGAGAGGTTAATCATGAAGCGCATCACCTCCATATTCCCAGAACGCCTTGATCCACTGCAATTCGCATACCGCTGCAACCGGTCCACATCAGACGCTATTTCCCTGGCCCTACACTCATCCCTAGGGCATCTCGAAAATAAGGATTCCTACATCAGACTCCTATTTATTGACTACAGCTCCGCTTCAACACCATAATCCCAGCCAAGCTCATATCAAAGCTCCAAAACCTAGGACTTGGCGCGCCACTCTGCAACTGGATCCTCGATTTTCTGACCAACAGACCACAATCAGTAAGAATGAACAACAACACCTCCTCCACAATAGTCCTCAATACCAGGGCCCCGCAAGGCTGCGTACTTAGCCCCTACTCTACTCCCTGTACACACACGACTGCGTGGCAAAACTTGGTTCCAACTCCATCTACAAGTTTGTTGACGATACGACCATAGTGGGCCGGATCTCGAATAACGACGAGTCAGAATACAGGCTGGAGATCGAGAACCTAGTGGAGTGGTGTAGCGACAACAATCTCTCCCTCAATGCCTGCAAAACTAAAAAACTAGTGGCTGACGTCAGGAAGCAAAGTACTGTACACACCCCTGTCAGCACCAACAGGGCCGAGGTGGAGCTGGTTAGCAGTTTCATATTCCTAGGGGTGCACATCTCCAAAAATCTGTCCTGGTCTACCCACGTCGACGCTACCACCAAGAAAGCACAACAGCGCCTCTACTTCCTCAGGAAACTAAGGAAATTCGGCATGTCCACATTAACCCTTACCAACTTTTACAGATGCACCATAGAAAGCATCCTATCGGGCTACATCACAGCCTGGTATGGCAACTGCTCGGCCCAGGACCGCAAGGAACTTCAGAGAGTCGTGAACACCGCCCAGTCCATCACACAAACCTGCCTCCCATCCATTGACTCCATCTACACCTCCCGCTGCCTGGGGAAAGCGGGCAGTATAATCAAAGATCCCTCCCACCCGGCTTACTCACTCTTCCAACTTCTTCCATCGGGCAGGAGACACAGAAGTCTGAGAACACGCACGAACAGACTCAAAAACAGCTTCTTCCCCACTGTCACCAGACTCCTAGATGACCCTCTTATGGACTGACCTCATTAACACTACACCCTGTATGCTTCATCCGATGCCGGTGCTTCTGTAGTTACATTGTATATGTTGTGTTGCCCTAATATGTATTTTCTTTTATTCCCTTTTCTTCCCATGTATCTAATGATCTGTTGAGCTGCTCGCAGAAAAATACTTTTTACTGTACCTCGGTACACGTGACAATAAACAAATCCAATCCAATCCATATCCCAGGGCCACGTGCGGACCCCGGGCACTGCCATCTTGTTCCGCGGACGCCACGTTGGAGGTATGGGCGCCGCCATTTTGTGCACCCCCAACCATGTGCGACCAATGGGAGACGCCATCTTGGATGGACCCCCAGGACCCCAGCTCGGCCGACCACACACCGCCCAAACAGAACTCTCAACTACTGCGATTGGCCCTGGATCAGTCTCGATCTCGAACACTCTTAACCGCTACGATGACCGTTTTCATCAACGGGCACGAGACGTCCTGCCTAATCGACTCTGGGAGCACGGAGAGCTTCATACACCCCGACATGGTAAGGCGCTGTTCCCTCCTCATCCACCCTGTTAATCACAAAATCTCACTGGCCTCCGGTTCCCACTCAGTAGAGATAAAGAGATTTTGTGCAGCAAACCTCACAGTCCAGGGAAGGGAGTTCAAAAATGTCCATCTCTACGTCCTTCCCCACCTCTGCGCGGCTACACTCCTGGGGTTAGACTTCCAGTGTAACCTTCCAAGTCTTCCAAATCGGCGGCCCTATACCCCCCTTACTGTCTGCGGCCTCGCGACCCTTAAGGTCGACCCGCCTTCCATGTTTGCGAACCTCACCCCGGATTGCACACCCGTCGCCACCAGGAGCAGACGCTACAGTGCCCAGGACCGGATCTTTATCAGGTCAGAGGTCCAAAGGCTACTGAGGGAAGGGGTCATTGAAGCCAGTAACAGCCCCTGGAGAGCTCAAGTAGTGGTGGTGAAGACCGGGGAGAAGCATAGGATGGTCATCGACTACAGTCAGACCATTAACAGGTTTATGCAGCTGGACGCGTACCCTCTCCCCCGCATATCCGACCTGGTAAACAGGATCGCGCATTATAAGGTCTTCTCCACAGTGGATCTCAAGTCCGCCTACCACCAACTCCCCATCCGCACTAGTGACCGCAAATACACTGCCTTTGAGGCAGAAGGGCGGCTCTATCATTTCTTAAGGGTTCCCTTTGGTGTCACCTACAGGGTCTCGGTCTTCCAGCGCGAGATGGACCCAATGGTTGACCAATACGGTTTACAGGCAACATTCCCGTATCTCGATAATGTCACCATCTGCGGCCACGACCAGCAGGACCACGACACCAACCTCCGAAAATTTCTCCAGACCGCTACAATCCTTAACCTAACATACAATAAGGATAAATGCGTGTTTAGCACCGACCGTCTAGCCATTCTCGGCTGCGTAGTGCGAAATGGAGTTATAGGCCCCGACCCTGAACGCATGCGCCCCCTTATGGAGTTCCCCCTCCCTCACTGCTCCAAGACCCTGAAATGCTGCCTAGGGTTTTTTAAGCTACTACGCCGAGTGGATCCCCAACTATGCGGACAAGGCCCGTCCCCTGATCAAATCCACAGCTTTTCCCCTGTCGAAAGAGGCCCGCCAGGCCTTCAGCCGCATCAAAGCAGACATTGCAAAGGCCACGATGCACGCCATCGACGAGTCCCTCCCCTTCCAGGTTGAGAGCGATGTGTCCAACGTCGCTCAGGCGGCCACCCTCAACCAAGCGGGCAGACCCGTGGCCTTCTTCTCCCGTACCCTCCATGCTCCCGAAATCCGCCACTCTTCAGTCGAAAAGGAGGCCCAGGCCATAGTAGAATCTGTGCGACATTGGAGGCATTACCTGGCCGGCAGGAGATTCACTCTCCTCACTGACCAGCGGTCGGTTGCTTTCATGTTCGATAATGCACAGCGGGGCAAGATAAAAAACGACAAGATGTTGCGGTGGAGGATCGAACTCTCCACCTACAACTACGAGATCTTGTATCGTCCCGGGAAGCTAAACGAGCCTCCTGACGACCTGTCCCATGGCACATGTGCCACCGCACAAGTGGACCGCCTCCGAGCCCTCTACGAGGACCTCTGCCACGCGGGGGTCACTCGCTTTTTTGATTTCGTCAAGACCCACAACCTGCCCTACTCCATCGAGGAGGTCAGGACTGCCACCAGGTGATGCGTTGGGTGTTCTGGATCGCAAACAGGTCACCAACACTGGAAGTGGTGCAACTCTATTTTATTATAAGGTTAACTAATTAACATACTTGAACTGTGGGTAAATGCAATACCAGCTTTAACTGTTGACCCTTGCCTAGTCCTAACCAGGTGATGCACTCAGCACATGGTGAATGTCTTGTGTTGCAGGCTGTGAGCTCTGTGCTCTGAGCTGGCTGCTACTAGAATGAGCGGGAACTCTCCTGTCCCCTGTCTTTATAGTGCGTGTGCTCTCACTGGTGATTGGCTGCGGTGTTGTGTATGCTGATTGGTCCCACTGCATGTCCATCAGTGTGTGTGTGTATGTCTGCACAATATACTGGTGTATATTATGACACCAGGGACTGCCAAATCTGCGCAGAGTGCAAACCGCACTCCTACCGGCCAGAGAGAGCGCACCTGATAAAGGCTTCCCGTCCCTTTGAACGCCTCAGCATGGATTTCAAAGGCCCCCTCCCCTCCACCGACCGCAACACGTACTTCCTGAACGTGATTGACGAGTACTCCCGGTTCCCATTCGCCATCCCCTGCCCCGACATGACCGCCACCACCGTCATCAAGGCCCTCCATAGCATCTTTGCACTGTTCGGGTTCCCCGCTTACATACACAGTGATAGGGGGTCCTCCTTTATGAGCGACGAACTGCGTCAATTCCTGCTCAGCAAGGGCATCGCCTCGAGCAGGACGACCAGTTACAACCCACGGGGTAACGGACAGGTAGAGAGGGAGAACGGAACGGTCTGGAAGACCGTTCTACTGGCCCTACGGTCCAGGAACCTCCCAGTCTCCCAATGGCAAGAAGTCCTCCCGGAGGCCCTCCACTCCATCCGGTCACTACTCTGTACAACCACCAATCAGACACCTCACGAACGTCTCCTTGTCTTTCCTAGGAAGTCCTCCTCTGGGACCTCGCTCCCGACCTGGCTGGCAGCACCTGGACCTATCCTGCTCCGAAAACACGTGCGTGCGCACAAGTCGGACCCGTTGGTCGAGAGGGTCCATCTGCTCCATGCTAACCCCCAGTACGCCTACGTGGCGTACCCCGACGGCCGACAAGATACGGTCTCCCTACGGGACCTGGCGCCCGCTGAAACTTCACGCACATTCCAGCCACCAGTCCCACCCTCCCCTCCACCGCAGCACCTTACAGGAAGATCGGTCCTTCCACCGTCCCCGTCTAGGCCCCCCCACCCACCAAGGCCCCCCCGCAGGCGCTCCCTTCCCAGGTCAGCCGTTTTCCCCACCAGCGCCGTCTAGGGGTGTCGAAGCTGCCATGGAGATCGAAGCCACGCTCCCGGAGTCACAGACGCCCGAGCCACCACCGGAGTCACCACCAAGGCTCCGACGATCACAGAGGACGACCAGGGCCCCCGATCGACTGATTGCTTCATTTTAACTGTAATCTGTAAATATAAACCATCAAATGTACGTAGCTACCAGACTTGTAAATTGTTACTAAACACTGTACGGAGGTATTACGGTACCTCCGTAACTAATTATACCATGTTGTTATGTTTTGTAGTTTCTGGCCACCATCCCCGCCGGACTCTTTTTTTTAACGGGGGTGAATGTGGTATTATAAGTATTACGGTACCTGATAGGCTAAAGCACCATTGGTGGAAACTGTATGCTTTCTATTGGCTAGAGTGTATAGTAGCTCCGCCCTGATAGGTGGGGTATAAGAACCCGTGCCGCCCCAGCAGCCTCATTCTGTACCTGAGCTGCTGGGGAAACATCTAGCTTATTAAAGCCTTCAGTTGGACTACAACCTCGCTTTAGTGGTCATTGATCGTGCATCAGTACACAATGTAAATACATAG
Source organism: Scyliorhinus torazame (assembly GCF_047496885.1). NCBI lineage: Eukaryota > Metazoa > Chordata > Chondrichthyes > Carcharhiniformes > Scyliorhinidae > Scyliorhinus > Scyliorhinus torazame. The sequence goes on from NC_092713.1 coordinate 6,999,675, forward strand.
ACACCGACATCGGGTGAAGCATTACAGGGGTGCAGTGATAATGAGGTCAGTCCATAAGAGGCTCGTTTAGGAGTCTGGTAACGGCGGGGAAGAAGCTGTTTTTGAGTCTGTTCGTGCGTGTTCTCAGCCTTCTGTATCTCCTGCCCGATGGATGAAGTTGGAAGAGTGAGTAAGTCAGGTGGCAGGGGTCTTTGATTATGCTGCCCTTTTTCCCCAGGCAGCGGGAGGTGTAGATGGAGTCAATGTACACGATGTACAAGCAGTCAATGGCTGCACATGCTTTGCATATAATAAGCGTTGCAAAAACTGTGGCAAACGGAATCACTTTCCCAAGTGTTGCAGATCAAAGCCACAACAACGTGCCACCACCACAGGTCATGTTGCCGCCGGATACCCCTCCAAGGCTCGGAACATGAACAAAATGAATGACCCAAAAACAAATCAAAACAAGAAGAGCATCGAACATCTTACAGCATTCTACTGTGAAAATATCGACTTTATCACGGGAAAAGGTGAAGTATTCACAATTGTTAAACACTGCTCACACAGCAATGTCAAATTTAAAGTCAAAATCGATACCGAGGTAAAATGTTATGTATTTTTGAAGTGCTTCTGTGGGAAATTGATCCCTGTGCTGCACGAGAATCCCACCAACAAAGTAAATCTTGTATATGGTGAAGAAACCATACACTATGGACGGCATGGTCATTCTGCACTGCACACAGGGCAAATTCCAATTCAGCAGAGTCGGCCAGGACATCAAACCACTGCTGGGTCTCCAGAGCAGTATTGCACTGGGGCTGATGCACCTTTGGCTGGATGGACCTATTCTACAGCACCAAGCCCAGAGATGCGAGAGTACAAAGATCTGTTCCACTGTGATATTACTGGAAAGCTGCCAATCACATATCACATCAGGCTGGATGATTCAGTAACGGCCACTGTTCATACTGCAAGAAGAATATCCCTTGCCATGAAACAGATGGATTGGGTGGAATGACAATGCTGGGTATCATAGGTGAGGCCACAGAGTGGGTTTCTGCGATGGTTGCTGCAGTAAAGAAAGATGGCTCGGTGGGGATCTGCGTCAATCCAGTTCATCTAAATAAATCACTTCCACGACCCCACCATGCTATGACGATGGCTGTACAGTTGATAGCCGACACACCCAATGCTATGACGATGGCTGTACAGGTGATAGCCGACACACCCAATGCTATGACGATGGCTGTACAGGTGATAGCCGACACACCCAATGCTATGACGATGGCTGTACAGGTAATAGCCGACACACCCAATGCTATGACGATGGCTGTACAGGTGATAGCCGACACACCCAATGCTATGACGATGGCTGTACAGGTGATAGCCGACACACCCAATGCTATGACGATGGCTGTACAGGTAATAGCCGACACACCCAATGCTATGATTTACAGCATCCTGGATGCAAATTGTGGATTTTGACAAATCCCGCTGGATGAAGAATCTTTGAAGCTCACTACGTCGAAGGCTGGGATGGGCAGATACTGGTTCCTCCGCTTTCCCAATGTATCTTCACTGGCAGCGAGGTCCCCCAATGGTGTCTGGAACACTTCTTTGCAGGGCAACCTTGTGAAACCATCATTGATGACATCCTCGTCTAGGGTGGTACAGTGCAAGCCCATGATGCACGTCTGCGCTTGGCCCTTGACAGAATCAGGACCGTACAGGTGAAGCTCAATCCTGCTAAACGTAGATTTAGTGTCAGCCAAGTCCCGTACATGGGTCCCGCTCACCACCGATGGTGTGAAGCCTGACCCCGATAAGACAATGGCTATACAGCAAATGTCCATACCTGAGGAGAAGCGCACCCTGCAGCGTTTCCTCAGCATTACAAATGATCGATCAAAGCTCATTCCCTGCTACATTGATGTAACTGAACCCTCTGTCAGCCTCTCCATCAGGGTGCTGAATACTGTTGGCAGGAGCACCACAATATTGCAGTCAACAAACCCAAAGGTCTGCTGTCAGTCCCTCGAGTGTTACAATACTTCGACATCCGAGCACCGGTACTCTTATCAGCAGATGCCTCTCAGCACGGAGTCGGAGCAGCGTACATCCAGAATGGCAGACCAGTGGCTTTTGTATCTAGAGCTCTCTGTGACATGGAAACTGGCTATGCATTGATCGAGGAGGGATTCCTTGACCTAGTCGTCGCATGTCCAGCGGATGATGCTCAAGTTCCAAAGCTACAACTTCAGTATGGTCCACAATGCTGATAATAGAACATAGAACATTACAGCGCAGTACAGGCCCTTCGGCCCTCGATGTTGCGCCGACCTGTGAAACCACTCTAAAGCCCATCTACACTATTCCCTTATCGTCCATATGTCTATCCAATGACCATTTGAATGCCCTTAGTGTTGGCGAGTCCACTACTGTTGCAGGCAGGGCATTCCACGCCCTTACTACTCTCTGAGTAAAGAACCTACCTCTGACATCTGTTTTATATCTATCTCCCCTCAACTTAAAGCTATGTCCCCTCGTGCTAGACATCACCATCCGAGGAAGAAGGCTCTCACTGTCCACCCTATCCAATCCTCTGATCATCTTGTATGCCTCAATTAAGTCACCTCTTAACCTTCTTCTCTCTAACGAAAACAGCCTCAAGTCCCTCAGCCTTTCCTCATAAGATATTCCCTCCATACCAGGCAACATTCTGGTAAATCTCCTCTGCACCCTTTCCAATGCTTCCACATCCTTCCTACAATGCGGCGACCAGAATTGCACGCAATACTCCAAATGCGGCCACACCAGAGTTTTGTACAGCTGCAACATGACATCATGGCTCCGAAACTCAATCCCTCTACCAATAAAATCTAACACACCGTACGCCTTCTTAACAACCCTCTCAACCTGGGTGGCAACTTTCAGGGATCTATGTACATGGACACCGAGATATCTCTGCTTATCCACACTGCCAAGAATTTTACCATGAGCCCAGTACTCTGTCTTCCTGTTATTCCTTCCAAAATGAATCACCTCACACTTTTCTGCATTAAACTCCATTTGCCACCTCTGAGCCCAGCGCTGCAGCTTATCTATGTCCCTCTGTAACGTGTTACATCCTTCCGCACTGTGCACAACTCCACCGACTTTAGTGTCATCTGCAAATTTACTCACCCATCCTTCTACGCCCTCCTCCAGGTCATTTATGAAAATGACAAACAGCAGTGGCCTCAAAACAGATCCTTGTGGTACACCACTAGTAACTGGACTCCAGTCTGAACATTTCCCATCAACGACCATCCTTTGTCTTCTTCAATTTCTGATCCAAACTGCTAAATCACCCTGAATCCCATGCCTCCGTATTTTCTGCAGTAGCCTACCGTGGGGAACCTTATCAAACGCTTTACTGAAATCCATATACACCACATCAACTGCTTTACCCTCATCCACCTGTTTGGTCACCTTCTCAAAGAACTCAATAAGGTTTGTGAGGCATGACCTACCCTTCACAAAACCGTGTTGACTATCTCTAATCAAATTATTCCTTTCCAGATGATTATACATCCTATCTCTTATAAACCTTTCCAAGATTTTGCCCACAACAGAAGGAAGGCTCACTGGTCTATAGTTACCGGGGTTGTCTCTACTCCCCTTCTTGAACAAGGGGACAACATTTGCCTGAATCTCAGTATTCTCCTGGACAACATTGTCTTTTTCCTGTGAGAATACTGACGAAAAATATTCATTTAGCACCTCTCCTATCTCCTCGGACTCTAAGCATAACTTCCCACTACTGTCCTTGACTGGCCCTACTCTTACCCTAGTCATTCGTTTATTCCTGACATAGCTACAGAAAGCTTTAGGGTTATCCTTGATCCTACCTGTCAAAGACTTCTCATGTCCCCTCTTGGCTCTTCTTAACTCTCTCTTTAGGTCCTTCCTAGCCAACTTGTAACTCTCGAGCACCCTAACTGAACCTTCATGTCTCATCTTTACATCAGCCTCCTTCTTCCTCTTGACAAGTGTTTCGACTGCTTTAGTAAACCACGGTTCCCTTGCTCGACCACTTCCTCCCTGCCTGACAGGTACATACTTATCAAGGACACGCAGTAGCTGTTCCTTGAACAAACTCCACATTTCCATTGTGCCCATCCCCTGCAGTTTTCCTCTCCATCCGATGCATCCTAAGTCTTGCCTCATCGCATCATAATTGCCTTTCCCCCAGATATAACTCTTGCCCTGCGGTATATACCTATCCCTTCCCATCACTAAAGTAAACTTAATCGAATTGTGGTCACTATCACCAAAGTGCTCACTTACCTCCAAATCTAACACCTGTCCTGGGTCATAACCCAGTACCAAATCCAATCTGGCCTCGCCTCTCATTGGCCTATCTACATACTGTGTCAGGAAACTCTCCTGCACACATTGGACAAAAACGGACCCATCTAAAGTACTCGAACTATAGCGCTTCCAGTCAATATTTGGGAAGTTAAAGTCCCCCATAACAACTACCCTGTTGCTTTCGCTCCTATCCAGAATCATCTTTGCAATCCTTTCCGCTACATCTCTGGAACTTTTCGGAGGCCTATAGAAAACCCCAACAGGGTTATTTCTCCTTTCCTGTTTCTAACCTCGGCCCATACTACCTCAGTAGACGAGTCCTCATCAAACGTCCTTTCTGCCACCGTAATACTGTCCTTGACTAACAATGCCACCCCTCCCCCTCTTTTACCACCTTCCCTGAGCTTACTGAAATATCTAAACCCCGGCACCTGCAACAACCATTAATGTCCCTGCTCTATCCATGTCTCCGAAATGGCCACAACATCAAAGTCCCAGGTACCAACCCATGCCGCAAGTTCACCCACCTTATTCCGGATGCTCCTGGCATTGAAGAAGACACACTTTAAACCACCTTCCTGCCTGCCGGTACACTCCTGCAACTTTAAAACCTTACTCATGACCTCACTACTCTCAACCTCCTGTATACTGGAGCTACAATTCAGGATCCCAAGCCCCTGCTGAACTAGTTTAAACCCTCCCGAAGAGCATTAGCAAATTTCCCCCCCAGGATATTGATACCCCTCTGGTCCAGGTGTAGACCATCCCGTTTGTAGAGGTCCCACCGACCCCAGAATGAGCCCCAATTATCCAAAAATCTGAAACCCTCCCTCCTGCACCATCCCTGTAGCCACGTGTTCAACTCCTCTCTCTCCCCATTCCTCGTCTCGCTATCACGTGGCACGGGTAACAACCCAGAGATAATAACTCTGCTTGTCCTAGATCTAAGTTTCCACCCTAGCTCCCTGAATTCCTGCCTTACATTCCTATCCCTTTTCCTACCTATGTCGTTGGTACCTATGTGGACCACGACTTGGACTGCTCCCCCTCTTCCTTATGGATCCCGAAAACACGATCTGAGACATCACGCACCCTGGCACCTGGGAGGCAACACACCAACCGCGAGTCTCTCTCGTTCCCACAGAATCTCCTATCTATCCCACTAACTATGGAGTCTCCAATGACTAATGCTCTACTCCTCTCCCCCCTTCCCTTCTGAGCAACAGGACAGACTCTGTGCCAGAGACCTGTACCCCATTGCTTACCCCTGGTAAGTCCCCCCCCCCCCCAACAGTATCCAAAGCGGTCTACTTGTTACTAAGGGGAACGACCACAGGGGATCCCTGTACTAACTGCTTCCTCCCAGCCCCTCTCACCGTCACCCATCTATCCCTGAAGCTTCTATCTATGACCACCTCTGCCTCCCGAATGATCCGAAGTTCATGGTAAGGAGCTATTCCTCACTGATGCCTTCTCCTGGGCTTATTTACCCACCACTGAGCTTGCAGATTGGGAGGAGGACATTGATATTATGACAATTCAAGTGTGGTCGTCCAGCAGAATTGAGGAACTCAAAGTTGCCTTTTGAGTGGATCAAACATGCAGGCAGCTCCATGACATCATCACAAAGAGATGACCCTTGACGTCAAAAGATCCTCCCCACGAGCTCTATTTTGCCATGAGAAAAGAATTAACCATGAAAGATGGACTGATAATGCATTGCCAGAGGTTTATCACCCCAACTTTCTGCAGAAGTATTACACCCAGCAACTCTACCAAGGACGCCCTTCCATGGTCCCTCACCTCGGCAGATATATCGGAGTCGAATATCGGAGTTGAATGCAAGACAACATCTGGGGCGGGATTCTCAGTTACTGTAGTTCTCTTCATGTCAGGCAAGTCATCAACTTCATACCACCTTGAGGATGAATCAACAAAGACCTGGGGCGAAATTCTCCGGTATCGGTGCGATATCCGCCGACCGGCGCCAAAAACGGCGCAAATCAGTCGGGCATCGCGCCGCCCCAAAGGTGCGGAATGCTCCGCATATTGGGGGGCCGAGCCGTAACCTGGAGGGGCTAGGCCCGCGCCGCCCGGCAATGTCATTTCCGCGCCAGCTGGCGGGGCACCAAAGGCCTTTTCTGCCAGCTGGCGGGGCGGAAATCAGTCCGGCACGGGCCTAGCCCCTCAAGGTTAGGGCTCGGCCCCCCAATATGCGGAGCATTCCGCACCTTTGGGGCGGCGCGATGCCCGACTGATTTGCACCGTTTTTGGCGCCGGTCGGCGGACATCGCGCCGATACCGGAGAATTTCGCCCCAGGTCTTTGTTGATTCATCCTCAAGGTGGTATGAAGTTGATGACTTGCCTGACATGAAGAGAACTACAGTAACTGAGAAGCTTGTACACGGCATTCCACAAAGGATAATGTTAGGACACGCTGGGATGGTGCGTGGTCAATTCCAGACCCACCTGACCCCACTTATCATTACTCCACAATCAGAACCGCAATCGGATTCAGAACTCTTGTCTGACTCTTCATCTCTGTTATTACTGTTGGATTCAGACTCCTCTTAATCACCTTCAGTCTTGGAGTTCTCAGAATCTGGTTCTCTGCTGGATTTTATCTTTGACAAATATCTGTGAGGAATCATTCCCGTAGAGATAATTTAGTCAACAGAATCAGATTCACTACCATTGTCATTTGAAATGTGATCAATGCCTTTCAACATTTCTTTCTTTGAGTCATTTAATGAGTTCCTTAATTCTCACATGCTGTACCGTTGGTATCTCATGTGCTATTTGCAGTACTTCTCTCGGACTCTCCATGGGTGAAGCTACAGCTTTCACTCCTGCAAATTGACAACTACTGGAGCTGGCAAATCACACTCCAATTGTACTTCATACAATGGAACTGGGATATAAGCTCCACCTATCCCATTCACTTATACCTTAGCTTTCATTGAACTCTCTGGAGGGAAACCTAAATCATTCTCCAGTTAGATTTGAGTAGCACCTGTGTCCCATAAAATAGTTATGGGGTTGGTCACCACAAGTGATGAAAATAGGGTGATTGTCCTCTAAGACAAAAACCCTGCAAATGTCTCCTCAACCTCATTCATCACACTTGCTCCCACAGCAGTGTTTCCCTCAGGTCTCCAAAGTCCAGTTAAAGCTACAGTCTGTCCTGCACTATTCTCCACATTGGGTCCCTTTTCGGAATCCTCCTTATGAACTCCCACAAGTCCATTGCTTTCCTTGCAACTTCCAACATGCTGAACGAACGTGTCCCACCTTGTTACAATGGTGACACCTAGGCTTTTGATTCTCACCTTCACCCTCAGGACCTTCCTTCCTGTTCTCAGGAGGAGATCCCGGAGCATTCCCAGCTATCCATTCCTTACCTACCAGCCTTCCTTTCACTCTCCCACTTCCTATCCTTATGGGGGTGATGAAACAAAGGTTTAAATTTATGGATTGGTTCACAATCATCAGCCATAATTACTGCCTGTCTAACAGCATCTCTTTCAAATTTAAATGCTGAGCAATTACATCAGTTATATGGTATGTGGGAAATTTGGCCAGTTGGATAACGAACTGGCTAACCGATAGAAGTCAGAGAGTGGTGGTGGATGGCAAATATTCAGCCTGGATCCCAGTTACCAGTGGCGTACCGCAGGGATCAGTTCTGGGTCCTCTGCTGTTTGTGATTTTCATTAATGACTTGGATGAGGGAGTTGAAGGGTGGGTCAGTAAATTTGCAGACGATACGAAGATTGGTGGAGTTGTGGATAGTAAGGAGGGCTGTTGTCGGCTGCAAAGAGACATAGATAGGATGCAGAGCTGGGCTGAGAAGTGGCAGATGGAGTTTAACCCTGAAAAGTGTGAGGTTGTCCATTTTGGAAGGACAAATATGAATGCGGAATATAGGGTTAACGGTAGAGTTCTTGGCAATGTGGAGGAGCAGAGAGATCTTGGGGTCTATGTTCATACATCTTTGAAAGTTGCCACTCAAGTGGATAGAGCTGTGAAGAAGGCCTATGGTGTGCTCACGTTCATTAACAGAGGGATTGAATTTAAGAGCCGTGAGGTGATGATGCAGCTGTACAAAACTTTGGTAAGGCCACATTTGGAGTACTGTGTACAGTTCTGGTCGCCTCATTTTAGGAAGGATGTGGAAGCTCTGGAAAAGGTGCAAAGAAGATTTACCAGGATGTTGCCTGGAATGGAGAGTAGGTCTTACGAGGAAAGGTTGAGGGTGCTAGGCCTTTTCTCATTAGAGCGGAGAAGGATGAGGGGCGACTTGATAGAGGTTTATAAGATGATCAGGGGAATAGAGTAGACAGTCAGAGACTTTTTCCCCGGGTGGAACACACCATTACAAGGGGACATAAATTTAAGGTGAAAGGTGGAAGATATAGGAGGGATATCAGAGGTAGGTTCTTTACCCAGAGAGTAGTGGGGGCATGGAATGCACTGCCTGTGGAAGTAGTTGAGTCGGAAACATTAGGGACCTACAAGCGGCTATTGGATAGGTACATGGATGACGGTAAAATGATATAGTGTAGATTTATTTGTTCTTAAGGGCAGCACGGTAGCATTGTGGATAGCGCAATTGCTTCACAGCTCCAGGGTCCCAGGTTCGATTCCGGCTTGGGTCATTGTCTGTGCGGAGTCTGCACGTCCTCCCCGTGTCTGCGTGGGTTTCCTCCGGGTGCTCCGGTTTCCTCCCACAGTCCAAAGATGTGCAGGTTAGGTGAATTGGCCAATGATAAATTGCCCTTAATGTCCAAATTGCCCTTGGTGTTGGGTGGAGGTGTTGAGTTTGGGTATGGTGCTCTTTCCAAGAGCCGGTGCAGACTCAAAGGGCCGAATGTCCTCCTTCTGCACTGTAAATTCAATGATAATCTATGATTAATCTAGGACAAAGGTTCGGCACAACATCGTGGGCCGAAGGGCCTGTTCTGTGCTGTATTTTCTATGTTCTATGTTCTATGTTATCTCCACCTCCCTGGCTCTAGTTGGTGCCGGCGCCAATTTGACGAACTTGTCTTTTCAAAGCTCTTTTAAATAAACCACAGACAGGTCGTCCCCCTGATGAAAAGTCTTTGCAGCTTCCAGAGCCATCCTGTTATATCAGTACAAACCTGGGGCGGGAATCTCCCCTACCTGGCGGGGCGGGGGGTCCCGCCGGGATGGTGTGGCATGAACCACTCCGGCGTCGGGCCACTCCAAAAGGTGCGGATTCTCCGCACCTTTAGGGGCCAAGCCCTCACCGTGAGGGGCTAGGCGCGCGCCGGAGTGGTTGGCGCACCGTCGACCGGCGGGAAAGGCCTTTGGCGCCACACCAGCCGGGTCTGAAAGGACTTCGCCGGGCGGCGGAAGTCCGCGCATGCGCGGGAGCGTCAGCGGCCGCTGACGTCATCCCCGTGCATGTCTCTTCCGCGTCGGTCATGGTGAAGACTGTGGCCGAGGCGGAGGGAAAAGAGTGCCCCCACAGCACAGGCCCGCCCGCAGATTGGTGGGCCCCGATCGTGGGCCAGGCCACCGTGGGGGCACCCCCCGGGGCCAGATCGCCCCACGCCCCCCCCCAGGACCCCGGAGGCCGCCCGCGCCGCCTTGTCCCGCCGGTAAGAGAGATGGTTTGATTCTCGCCGGCGGGACAGGCATTCCAGCAGCGGGACTTCGGCGCCAACCGGCGGGGCGCAATTCCCGCCCCCGCCGAATATCCGGTGCCCGAGAATTCGGCAACCGGCGGGGGCGGGATTCACGCCAGCCCCCGGCGATTCTCCGACCCGGCGGGGGGTCGGAGAATCCCGCCCCAGGTTTGTAAATGTCAACGCAATTTACTTTTTATTAATAATAAGAACTAGAATGAAATATGCAGCAAATACAACTGGTTAACTATTAATTCATTCAGAATTCCCCACTTTAACTTGCCCCCCACCTGCTACACTCACACACAAGACAGACAAGAACAGGGGGGAGGAGAGGCCTGAAAATCATAAGTAAAAGGGAAAAAAGAGTCTTTGTTTCAGATGGCTGTTTCCAGCACCTTACTCGCCTTCAAACTGTGCTTTCAGTTCGAGGTTTTTTACTCTAGATTCAAAGCACTTACAGCATTTCTGGAGATAACACAGATGAGAGAGAGTCAGTCCTTGTACCTGTGCTTCCAGGAGTCAAACTAAACTCCTTGGGAACTGAAATCATTCCACTGGGATAGGATCCAATCGCCAATCACCACCTGTTACTGGGCAGAGTACAGCCATTTGACCAAATTCATTGGCCACCAGCCAATCAATTGAACCGAGTCCCACCCCATCACGCTCTGGTGCCTGAGGTGTCCTGTTGAAACCAGCAGAGACGAGCAGCGTGTTCTCTCCTGTAACTTCCGACTTAGTCACTCCTCTTTGCTGCATGACTTTAAGATACATGTTCATTAATCATCCATGGATCAAAAATTATAACGGCAAAATAAAAGGAAGTGGAAATAAGGAAATAAACAGGAAGGACACTGACAATAATGCCAGACAACACTTCACAGTTTATCTCCAGGGAGTCCAAAGGCTTTGCACACACATGGGACTTTGAACATATTACACGCAGACCCCTAGACCCACACTCGAATTGTTTGGTGGAGCGGGCAGTACGTTCAGCAAAGCACCTCCTCGAAGAATGCCTCCATGACAACGCAGATTTCAATGCTGCAGCACTTAGTGTGCGCAATCTGCCAAGGGAAGACCGGCCCTCGCCAGCACTGAGACGCTCCAGACGCACCAGAAACATCATCCCTGTCTGCAAGGCCTTTTCGCAGCCTAAAGTGGAAACCAATGTGAGCAAAGCCCTCATGAAATGGCAAAAAAGAAGGAAAAGATATTCTGACCCTTCCGCCCGCAGACTCTGCACTCTGGAGCCGGGTCAGACTGTCTGAATACAAACCACACTCGGCTATGAAAAACTGGCAGTGATCCACAGCCATATCCCCCCCCCCCCCCCCCGCCCTGACCAAACTCTTACATGGTCACCTCAGATAGTGCCCATATGTCAGAAACCACCGTCATCTGTTACAGTACCCAAACCGGCACCGCTAGCTGCAACAGGGGTTGACACATCACGTCCACAACCTGCATCCCCTGCACCAGCAGAGATGGAGCTCCCTCCTGTTACCAATGCAGCCACTGTGCATACCCCAGGTACACCTGCTGCTGTCCACCATGTGGACAATAACCCAGGTGCATCACAAGCACAACCAACAAGCATAATTACACTCTCAGGGTAGCCGGGCAGACTAAAGCCCAAGCTCAAGGACTATGCACTTACTATCTTAGGTGTATATATGTGCTGCTTTGTGTAAAAGGGAGGGGGGAGGGACAGGATTGGGCTTTGTGCCAGGTTATGTGGCCCAAGCTCATATGGTGCAACTTAAACATTCATTATTCTGTACTGCATTCAACATTATTCTCTGCATGAGAGTATGGATTGTTCCAACTAAAATGGGGAAGGTGTAGAATGTGAATTCATGTAAATATTGCCATGACCTGCACACAGGAAGCGCCGTGTTGGTAGCATGGGAGTTCTCACCAGTGTATGGCTGTAGTCCTTAATCACCATTCCTACGCAACCTAGCAAGTTTACATAAAACATTTGAACATTTTGACATTGAGCATATAGTTGTTTTGTTTAGATTTGAAAGCAAGCTGGAAACACTTGACAATTTGTGTCAAGACGACCACTTTTTCAGTGAGTTGGGAAGATGATAGCTTTGAACTCACTTGTGCATCATGAAGTCTGTTATTTCTTGCTTTAGTTGCTTCGCCTTCCTCCTGATGCCCTGGGCTGAGTCGAGTTTCAGCTGCTGGATATTTTCAGCCTGTTCCCTGATCTGATGCTTCAGCGAGGCTTCTGACAACATGGTGTAGCTGCAGCTGAATTTCTTGACTAATTCGTGCTCCGATTCTCGGCGGCTCTTCTCAGTGAGGAACAGGTAGCTGTTGTGGCGAACTAACGTCAGTGACTCTGCTTCGTCACGTTTCTGTTGCTGCAGGACCTGCACCGCATGGACCTTCTCCTCTTTATACTTTCGCAAAGGTTCATGGCTTTTCTTGAGTGCCTGTCTGTGACGGTTGCTCCTCGAATGGTCTTCAGCTGCTTTCAGCCTGCGGGTCCGCTCTGCCAGCAGCTGCTGCTTCACTGCCTTCTCCCTGTCTCCATAGGCTTTCTGAATTGCAATGAATGGCGCCAGGCTCACACAGCCGTAGGATTTTGTGTACAGCCTCATGTCCAAGCTTACCGGTGGCTGGTAGGTAAACTTCGGCTGTGGTTGGTTGCGGAGAATCTCATGGATGCTCTGAATGCCTTGACGGATATCCGCCCCAGCTGCCAAGCGAGAAAGCAGTATTTCACGGGCAGGATCAGGTTGTTGGACAATTCGGAACAACTGCAAAATATCATGGAAATCTTCTTTATCTTCTTCCTCATCCTCCTCATCCTCCTCTTCTTCCTCCTCATCTATCGATGGGTCCAGTTCAAATATACCTGTACGCAAAAGAGAAAGCACTCTCAACAAAAGCATGCCTTTTCTCAACATATGAGCATGATACTGATGGGTGGTAGAAATAACTGCAACATAGCTAACATGAGGAACGGAGGGAGTGAGGCTGGTTCAGTGGGTAACTCTCCTGCCTCTGGTCTGAAGGTCCTGGGTTAAAGGTCCACTCCAGCCCTAGTTGACTGGAAAAGAGCCCAGCAATTAGTGCAGGCAAACCAGCGTGTTTCGCTGCCAGTATCCAGCCGGACAAGTGGGGAGGTTAGTGACAGGGGCTGTAACTGGCTGTAAAACCACCCACCAAATCCAAAAAGAGAGGATGGTTGATATAAAGGATGATTGAACAGCACCGCGTGTAACATGGGCAAAGACAAGAGAGGAAGGAAGGACTATTAGGAAAACAAGTGTAGTTTTAAGTGATTTATATTTGTATTGGTAAACATTAGAAATAAGGTATAGTTTTAATGAGGTTACCATTGATCAGAAACTCAACTGGACTAGCAGTATTAATATCGCGGCTACCAGAGCAGGTCAAAGGCGAGGAATCCTACGGCAAGTAACTCATCTCCTGATGCCCCACCCCTCCACCCCCAAAAGCCTGCCCACCATCTACAACGCACAAGTCAGGAGTGTGATGGAATACTCTCCACTTGCCTGGATGAGTGCAGCTCCAACAACACTCAAGAATCTCAACACCATCCAGGACAAAGCAGCCGCTTGATTGCTCCCCCACAACATCCACAACCGACTCACAGTGGCAGCCATGTGTACCATTTACAAGATGCACTGCAGTAACTCACCAAGGTTCCTTAGACAGCACCTTCCAAATCCACGACCACTACCATCTAGAAGAACAAGAGTAGCAGATACCTGGGAACCCCATCACCTGGAGGTTGCCTTCCAAGTCACTGACCACCCTGACTAGACGTATATTGTCATTCCTTCACTGTCGCTGGGGCAACATCCTGGAACCCCCTCCCAACAGCACTGTGGGTGTACCTACACTCAAGGACTGCAGCGGTTCAAGGAGGCAGCTCACCACCACCTTCTGAAGGGCAACTAAGGATGGGCAATAAATGCTGGCCTAACCAGCGAACCCCACATCCCGTAAATGAATTTTTAAAAAAACCAAGTAGGTTTCTTTTAATGTTTCTGTGAAAGGAAAGTTCAAACCTATTAAATTCATGCTGGAGAAAGGTGTTTGGATGTATGTGGCTTGTTTCCTTTTCAATTGTGTTTAGAGAGGGCTACGGCATGAAGGGTATATAGAGGCTGGCTAGATAAAGTCCAGATAACCAGGGAATTGGGACATAAAGACTGCCTGAAGTAGACTGAGGTTAAGAGAAGGGAGCCAAAGGTATTATTCAGGGGAATTAAGGGGAGAACAGACAAAATGTTGTGAGTGAAAGAGGCAATTGAAGTAACCAGAATTTAAGTGGGAAATCAAACATTTGACACCATTTACATTGAGTCTGGGAATTGATAGACATTATGAACATTGTAAATTCTATGATCTAAGTAGGCTTACATGAACACTCCAATGAGGTTACTGTGAAAATCCCCCTAGTCGCCACATTCCGGCGCCTGTTCGGGTACACAGAGGGAGAATTCAGAATGTCCAATTCACCTAACAGCACGTCTTTCGGGACTTGTGGGAGGAAACCGGAGCACCCGGAGGAAACCCACGCAGACACGGGGAGAACGTGCAGACTCCGCTCAGACAGTGACCCAAGCCAGGAATTGAATCTGGGACCCTGGTGCCGTGAAGCAACAGTGCTAACCACTGTGCTACCATGCTGCCCAGTTTCTAAGTATCCTGACATAACCTGAATAAATAATGGATTCTAGCAATTTCCCTTTTACAGATGATAGACTAACTGGCCTGTAACTTCCTGCTTTCTGTCTCCCTCCTTTCTTGAATAAAGGCATTACATTAGTTATTTTCCAATCCACTGGGACCCTTGCAGAATTTAAGGAATTTTGGAAAATGAAACGACAGCAATCTGCTATCTGCAGCCACTTCTTTTAAGACCTGATGATGCAGGCCACCTGGTCCTGGGGATTTGCAACTTTTAGGTCTAATATTTTTCCCAGCATCTTTTCCTTGGTGATGGTGATTGTTTTAAGTTCCTCCCTCCCGTTTACCTTTTGATTGTTAAGTATCTTTGGGAAGATTTCTGAGTCTACCACAGTGAAGCCTTCAATGGGGAGGACAGCGGGATTCCTATTGTGCCCAGTATTTTCTGCCCCCTCCCCAATCTCACGCCAATCCTACATCTGGGGGCCCGGAAATTCATCCCTATTTTCCTGCCCATTATTTTAATAAGTTCACAGTTCGGTCTGGCTTACCTGGGCGTGGGTCAAAGTTTGGCTTTCTGAACACTCTGTGCCTGAAAATGTTTTCCTTTGGCTTCAAGTTTGGAGATTTCCCCTGGTCCCACTGGGAAATGCGTGGATAAATACCAGAGATTATGTCACTGGCTTCACACCGATCCTAAACAAACAGAATACAGTGAGAATAAGCTGTTGAAATATATAATTGTCTACTGTGAATATCTGGTCAAATTATATACACGGCTAAATCGAGAGAAAGAAAATTGCAAATGCACATATGCACAAACACTCACATCCACACTCACATACACGCACAGTCACACAATCACTCAGACACTCACGATCTCACATACACACACGCACACAGAGATACACTCAGGCACACATTCACACAATCGCACAGACACACAGTCACACATACACCCACACAAAGACACACAGGCAGACACACAGTCATACTCACATATGCACTCACATCAGGGGCTGGAATCTTCAAGATGAATGTAACTCCTAACATTTCTCTAGCTAATGGCTAAAAGCTCTCTCCAGAGAACAGTCTTGGGTCAGCATCACAATACAAGGAGCATTTCCCTGCTGGACCCCATTGGGACGGTCATTAATATCATATATTCGGGATGGTGAGGTAGAATTATACTGAGGAATTGAACTATGGAACATTATGGGGCTGTTTAGCACAGGGCTAAATCGCTGGCTTTGAAAGCTGACCAAGGCAGGCCAGCAGCACGGTTCAATTCCTGTAACAGCCTCCCCGAACAGGTGCCGGAATGTGGCGACTAGGGTCTTTTCACAGTAAATTCATTGAAGCCTACTTATGACAATAAGCGATTTTCATTTCATTTTTTTTTCACATCTTACTTCAATTAATTCTTTGAATTCAGTAAATATAAAATTGCAAGATCTGGAATAATTTATTTCCATGGAGATATTTAGTCCATGAACTATCTTCAATTTCTTCTTAAAAATGAGGATTGCACTGCAGTTAATAATCAGATTTCGCAGCTGCATCTAAATGAATGAACATCCTGGGCGTCATTCTCCGACCCCCCGCCGGGTCGGAGAATCGCCGGGGGCTGACGTGAATCCCACCCCCGCCGGTTGCCGAAGTCTCCGGCACCAGAGATTCGGCGGGGGCGGGAATCGCGCCGCGCCGGTTGGCGGGCCCCCCCGCACGATTCTCCGGCCCGGATGGGCCGAAGTCCCACCGATAAATTGCCTGTCCCGAAGGCGTGGATTAAACCACCTTTTGAACGGCGGGACAAGGTGGCGCAGGTGGGCTCCGGGGTCCTGGGGGGGGCGCGGGGCGATCTGGCCCCGGGGAGTGCCCCCACGGTGGCCTGGCCCGCGATCGGGGCCCACCGATCCGCGGGCGGGCCTGTGCCGTGGGGGCACTCTTTCCCTTCCGCCTCCGCCACGGTCTCCACCATGGCGGAGGCGGAAGAGACTCCCTCCACTGCGCATGCGTGGGAAACTGTCAGCAGCCGCTGACGCTCCCGCGCATGCGCCGCCCGGGGATGTCATTTCCGCGCCAGCTGGCTGGGCAACAAAGGCCGTTTCCGCCAGCTGGCGGGGCGGAAATTCCTCCGGCGCCGGCCTAGCCCCTCAATGTTGGTGCTCGGCCCCCAAAGATGCGGAGCATTCCACACCTTTGGGGCGGCGCGATGCCCGTCTGATTGGTGCCGTTTTGGGCGCCAGTCGGCGGACATCGCACCGTTTCGGGAGAATTTCGCCCCTTGTTCTGAATTATTCGCCGAGATGGTGGTGAGCATAGAGGCAGACAATTCAGGAGCTTTCCACTGTTGGCTGGCAGTACATCAAGGGGCCAGTGTTCTGGGCTTTGAGATCCTCCCGTCCCATCTGCTTACAGCTGTGGCAGCACATTGGGCGAAATGCCCCTGCCATAACTATTTTTCAATTGAAAACTTTCAAAAGCTGGAGAGAATGCGCTACCATCTCTTTCCCTTGCCTGAGGCGCTGGCTTCATCTGCTGGCAGCACAGTAGCACGGTAGCACAAGTGGATAGCACTGTGGCTTCACAAAGCCAGGGTCCCAGGTTCGATTCCCCGCTGGGTCACAGTCTGTGCAGATTCTGCACGTTCTCCCTGTGTCTGCATGGGTTTCCTCCGGGTGCTCCGGTTTCCTCCCACGGTCCAAAGATGTGCAGGTTAGGTAGATTGGCCATGATAAATTGCCCTTAGTGACCAAAAAGGTTAGGAGGGGTTATTGGGTTACGGGGATAGAGTGGAGGTGAGGGCGTAAGTGGGTCGATGCAGACTCGATGGGTCGAATGGCTTCCTGCACTGTATGTTCTATGTTCTATGTACTTCCGAACTGGAGGGCCTGCTATTGGCCTTCCAGATTTAAAAGCCTAACTGGACAGCAAGCCAAAGTATGCTCTGGACAGTAACTGACCAATTAAAGAAAAATCACTGCATGGTGACTGTTTCCCACACAGTGTGGAGTCATGACTCCAATTTGACCTGACAATGGGGGGTCTGAACCTAAACTCAAAACCCTGGCCTGCGTAGCGACCAGCAAAAAGAGAAGTAAAACTCAGCAAGCAAATGTACCTCCAACAATTCAAAATGCAGTTTGCTTTTATCAATCTCTAAATGGACAACGTTGCACCAGTCATTCTGCTCGCTGCTGGCTACCTGGATAATCAGAGAGACAATTTCATTACCACATGTACTGAATCAAGTCCACAATTAAACATTCATAAAACATCATTTCAGGCATTTCAAAAAAATCTCAACACTGGATTTTTCAATTTTTCAATCTCAAACTTGTAGCAGTGGTTAGCACTGCTGCCTCATAGCTCCAGGGTCCCAGGTCACTGTCTGTGCGGAGTCTGCACATCCTCCCCGTGTCTGCGTGGGTTTCCTCCGGGTGCTCCGGTTTCCTCCCACAGTCCAAAGATGTGCAGGTTAGCTGGATTGGCCGTGATAAATTACCCCTTAGTTTTAGGTGGAGTTACTGGGTTACGGGGATAGGGTGGAAGCCTGGGCTCTTTCCAAGGACTGGTGCAGACTCGATGGGCCGAATGGCCTCCTTCTGCACTGTAGATTCTACGATCAGCAACAGCTGTCTGAGTAAAACCTGTTGCAGATGAAAAGATTCCCGACTGTTTCCCACCTCCACCACAGATACACATATTCAAATAACACGATTAAAGCCAGGCGATTGAAGCTGCAATTAAACTATCCCCAACCAGTGTTGATACACAGTCCCACTCAGTGCCCTGATACACAGACCCAGCTAGTTCCCTGATACACAGACCCAGACAGTGCACTGATACACAGACCCAGACAGTGCCCTGATACACAGACCCAGACAGTGCCCTGATACACAGACCCAGACAGTGCCCTGATACACAGACCCAGACAGTGCCCTGATACACAGACCCAGACAGTGCCCTGATACACAGACCCAGACAGTGCCTTGATATACAGACCCAGACAGTGCCCTAATACACAGTCCCACTCAGTGCCCTGATACACAGTCCCAGCCAGTGCCCAATACACAGACCCAGACAGTGCCCTGATACACAGTCCCACTCAGTGTCCAGATACACAGTCCCACTCAGTGTCCAGATACACAGTCCCACTCAGTGTCCAGATACACAGTCCCACCCAGTGCCCTGATACACAGACCCAGCAAGTGCCCTGATACACAGTCACACCCAGTGCCCTGATACACAGTCCCACCCAGTGTCCAGACACAGTCCCACTGTGCTGTGGTACACTTTCCCACTCAGTACCCGAAACACAGTTCTACCCGTGGCCCAGATATACAGTTCCACCAGTGCCCAGATACACAGACTCAACCAGTGCCCTGATACACAGACTCGCCCAGTGCTCTGATACACAGACTCGCCCAGTGCTCTGATACACAGACTCGCTCAGTGCTCTGAGACACAGACCCACTCAGTGCCCTGATACACAGACTCAACCAGTGCCCTGATACACATCCCGCCCAGCGCGACTGGTGCACAGACTCGCCCAGTGCCCTGATACACAGACCCACCCAGTGCCCTGATACACAGACTCGCCCAGTGCCCTGATACACAGACCCAGCCAGTGCCCTGATACACAGACCCAGACAGTGCCTTGATATACAGACCCAGCCAGTATCCAGATACACAGACACAGCCAGTATCCAGATACACAGTCCCACTCAGTGCCCAGATACACAGTCCCACCCAGTGCCCTGATACACAGTCCCACCCAGTGTCCAGATACAGACACAGCCAGTATCCAGATACACAGTCCCACTCAGTGTCCAGATACACAGTCCCACTCAGTGTCCAGATACACAGTCCCACTCAGTGTCCAGATACACAGTCCCACTCAGTGTCCAGATACACAGTCCCACCCAGTGCCCTGATACACAGACCCAGCCAGTGCCCTGATACACAGACCCAGCCAGTGTCCAGATACACAGACACAGCCAGTATCCAGATACACAGTCCCACTCAGTGTCCAGATACACAGTCCCACCCAGAGCTCTGATCCACAGTCCCACCCAGTGTCCAGACACACAGTCCCACTGTGCTATGGTACACTTTCCCACTCAGTACCCGAAACACTGTTCTACCCAGGGCCCAGATATACAGTTCCACCAGTGCCCAGATACACAGACTCAACCAGTGCCCTGATACACAGACCCAGCCAGTGCCTTGATACACAGACCCAGACAGTGCCTTGCTATGCAGACCCAGCCAGTATCCAGATACACAGACACAGCGAGTATCCAGATACACAGCCCCACTTAGTGCCCAGATACACAGTCCCACCCAGTGCCCTGATACACAGTCCCACCCAGTGTCCAGATACACAGACACAGCCAGTATCCAGATACACAGTCCCACTCAGTGTCCAGATACACAGTCCCACCCAGTGCCCTGATACACAGTCCCACTCAGTGTCCAGACACACAGTCCCGCTGTGCTCTGGTCCATATATACAGTTCCACCAGTGCCCAGATACACAGACGCAACCAGTGCCCTGATACACAGACCCGCCCAGCGCCCTGATACACAGACTCGCCCAGTGCCCTGATACACAGACTCACCCTGTGCCCTGATACACAGACTCACCCAGTGCCCAGATACACAGACTCACCCAGTGCCCTGATACACAGACTCACCCTGTGCCCTGATACACAGACTCACCCTGTGCCCTGATACACAGACTCGCCCAGTGCCCAGATACACAGACTCACCCAGTGCCCTGATACACAGACTCACCCAGTGCCCTGATACACAGACTCACCCAGTGCCCTGATACACAGACTCACCCAGTGCCCTGATACACAGACTGCCCAATGCCCTGATGCACAGACTCACCCAGTGCCCTGATACAGATTCGCCCAGCGCCCTGATACACAGACCCACCCAGTGCCCTGATACACAGACTCGCCTAGTGCCCTGATACAAAGTACTGGCCAGTGCCCGAATATGTTGTCACTGGTGAAGATATAGAGACCCAGGGCCGTAATCTCTGACTCTTCTTGCTGGCAGGACATTCCAGTCCCACCGAGAGTGATCCTGGTTCCCCAGCAGCCAGACAGATGAGCCAAACAAAACGCAGTGGACTTCTGTAAGATGGAAGATCCTGTCAGTGGCCAATAGCGAGCCTCATCCCTTGCGGGAATACCTGCCAAGGGGGTCTGGGAAATTCCAGCACTAATGTGGAGTGGGCCCGAGGGTGGATAATCCCAGCACAGTACTGACTCACCCACATACTGCCGTCCTTGAGGACATGGATACCCCGGCTGCACAACTCGGCATGCACCTCTCTATCCAGAAAGTCTTCACATGGAGTTAATATAGCTCTGGTTTAGTGAAATAAAACAGAAAATACTGTCATATTAGTATTTCAGTACTGGTTACCACAATAAATAAAAGCTAATTACTGTGGATGCTGGAATCTGAAACCAAAAGAGAAAATGCAGGAAAATCTCAGCAAGTCTGGCAGCATCTGTAGGAAGAGAAAAAAGTTAACGTTTCAAGTCCAGATGACCCTTTGTCAAAGCTAAAAGACATAGAAAGTGGGAGATATTTATACTCAGGGCCAGACCTGCAGAGATTTTCCAGCATTTTTTCTTTTGGTTTCTGGTTACTGCAATGTCTAAGTTTTAACAGGATGATGGCAACACTGATGGTAAAAGCCTTCTTGGATGTCAGTGGTGATGAGAATGGAATGGGCCTGGCAGCATTGTTGCCGACTGGTTTCCAGTCCCAGCCACTGGTCGATTTTACTAAACTGATTTCCTTGGTGCATCCATTGGAAAATCCATTACCAGCTCAGAGGCTGCAATGCTCCATTTTTGAAACTAAGTGCGATGGCAAGCAGGTTCCGCAGCATTTCTCCTGCTGCTTGGAATGGTGGGAAATCGCAGTCGATTCCACTCTTGGGAGCCCCTCGATTCTGCGCAGGTAAGTATTTCATCGAATCACCTATCGGATCAGGATCTGGTTCATCTGCTCCACCACGGGGGAAGGGTCAATGCCACATTTAACCGCCAGCCAGGCACACGCATCTCACTCTCTTCAGCCCCGCTATCTCCAGGAGATAGAGATGTCTGAAGTCAAAAGAAGGAGGCAGCATCTCCTTTCAGCCACAACACCCTCCAGGCCTTGATAAGGAGAATGCGAGCACATCAGCATATGCTCTATCCCAGGCTCCAGGAGGAGAGATCGGTCTGTCCCAGCAACGTTGTACAGATCACACCTTCATCAATTCATCACATTCTGACAATCAGAGTGAGTGACACAAAATCTTGTAATCTATCAACTAAAACTCTTTTCTCTCTTTTCTAGGTACTAGCAGGTTGAGGCCCACATCCTTTAAAATCTTCTCTCATAATCATGCTTTCCATTTGTAGTTTGCATTCCGAAATCCAGGCCAGGATTTTCAAATGACACATTTAAACAAAACTTCCGCTCCACTTTTCATAGTGAATCCAGCCCAGGATTTTACAACAACCCCTTTAGGATTCCTTTGTCCCGACTGATTTACACGACTAACACAAACTCTGATTTCCAGCCAATACTGTCTTCCCAATTACTTTAAAATGTGTTTCATAGACTGTAATAGGACATTCCAAACTTTAGAGCACTTTAGAAACCTTTAGGGTTACTTTAGAAACACTTGGAAATCTAGTTTCTTACCAGCTGATTCCTTCTCAGTTTTGTCTGTGACGTCTATCGACAGTATCCTGTTCTATTTTCAGGTTTCTAGAACCAACCGTCCTTTAGTTTCTCTGGAGCTTGCGTTCTTGCACATTACTCCAATGTACAATTTTTCCTGCTTTGAGTAGAGTGGAGAGATGTTCCCACTCAGGCGTTCTATCAGCAACTGCCCTGACTTCCAGTTTAAAAAAAACTAAGAACAATGGAAGTCCCTCTCTCTGGGAAGTAGCTTCCTGTTGCTAAACAGCACCTTTTGGATTACTGTTTTTTAACACCACAGCCTACTCTAAGCACAATAGAATCCCAGTTGGAATTGAAACAACCCCTCACACATACACAAACATCATTGTCCAGCATTAATCTAGCTATAGGTACCTTCCAGGCAGAGGAACATTAAATTAAACCCACCTAAAACTGTACCTTTTATTCTAATATTTACCCATACAAATCCCTTAAAACTACTTTTGTTTTCCCAACACTGTTATCAGTTTTGAGGTTCTGGGTCTTCTTCATCCTCCGAGGAGTTTGCATCCTCTTCCATTTCACCCTCTGGCAAGAGAGGATGTCTTTCCAGGGCCAGGTTGTGAAGCATGCAACACACAGCGATGATGTGTGAAACCCTTTGGGAGTGTACCAAAGTGCGCCATCTGAGCCGTCCAAACATCCGTGAGCACATCTTTAGAATGTCGAGCCCCAGGACAGTCTCTACTCTCTGACTCCTGTCCACAGAGCCCCAGGTGACTCTCTATTCTGTGAATCATAGAATCATAGAATTTACAGTGCATAAGGAGGCCATTCAGCCCATCGAGTCTGCACTGGATCTTTGAACGAGCACCTTACCTAAAGCCACACTCCACCCTATCCCTATAACCCCAACTAACTGTTTTGGATACTAAGGGCAATTTACCACGGCCACTTCGTCTAACCTGTACATCTTTGGACTGTGGGAGGAAACCGGAGCACCCGGAGGAAACCCACACAGATATGGAGAGAACGTGCAGACTCCACAAAGACAGTGACTCAAGCTGGGAATCGAACCTGGCACCCTGGAGCTGTGAAGCAACTGTGCTAACCACTGTGCTACCATGCTGCTCATGTCCACAGAGCCCCTGGAAACTTTCTACTCTCTGACTCCAGATTGCAAGCTCCAGGCCACGGACTTTAACTTTCACAGAGTACCCCATTATCCTCATGACTGAAGACTACACTCTGTTCTTCTCAACGGTCTCTCCTCTGTCTTCCATTGTTCCACTTCACCCTAAACCCTTGCAGATTGTCCCTTCCCCTTTGCCCCCAGTGTGTTCCATACCACCACCCCCCCCCCCACCCCATAACCACAGTTGAAATGCAGGTCTCTGAAAGCTAAGCCATATCTGAGTACTGCAAAACGGTGATCTTGCGGCCCACCAGACGCAGAACAACCACTTCGAAGTCACAAGGAAACTAAAATCCGACCTGGGCACATCGCTCCTGTTCAAAGGAAGATCAGATCGATGTGATTTCTCACTGGAGTGACACAGGTAAGGAAGGCGACGTGTGAATCTGGCAAACAGTTAATTTAATGAGCATTCCTGAGATGACAATGAGTGCAAATGGCGTTTATACCACTAGTCAGTGGGATACCCCGACCCACAATAAACCGGCTATCGGGAGAATTGGAAACTATTTCGCGCCAGTGAGTCTCGGACGTTTTGGCTCCCACTAGATTCTCCGCTCTTGTCCTCCACCAAACCCATCAAGGGCAGGATGGAAAAATTCCACCCAGAGGCATACTACTGACAAACCTATGGAGGAAGATTGATAGAGGTGTGCAAAATCATATTAATTGTGATAATTAAGTAAGTAAAAACTGTAACAGAAGGTTAGTAACAGCAGACTCAATGGGCCGAGTGGCCTAATTCCTATAACTTATGGTCTAAATAAGAAAATATGTAAATGAATCAATACCTCAGCTTCTTTCTGACTAAGAATCCACGAAGCCATCGTTGAAGGATCAGCACTGGAGAGTGATGGGCAAGAATGATGTTGATGGTAGAGTTGAGCTCCCTAATGCGCCTCAACTCACACCGCCAGGTCGAGATCTGTTTCAGAGGTAAACACATCCATGGTGATTTCATTGCTGTGGCCGGGAAGGGACAAGTGCACTGACCGTCTCGAGGTCCACGACTCCAGGGTCACAAATATATTTAAATGATTTTTCCAGATAGCTATACAGACAAATATGCAGATGCTCGCCAGAAGTTACATATGGTGGCCAGGGCTCGATGCCGATATTGAGAGGTCGGTACACCAGTGTGCGGTGTGCCAAGAACATCAATCAATCCCGCCATCAGCCTCACACACCGTGGGAGTGGCCAGGGCACCCTTAGGTGCGTTTGCACACCTCTCCACAGGGCCCTTCCTGGGGTCAATGCTTCTACTGTTTATGGAAGCCCACTCACAGTGGATGGTTGTGGACTGGATGCCTTTCAGAACTTTGCAAGCCACCATAGAGACGCTACGCCAATCATTCAGCATTCACGGTATCCCAGAGGTGCTCGTCACCGATCACGGCACCCCCTTCACAAGTGAGGAATTTCTGGGGTTTATGCAGACGAATGGAGTAAAGCACATTCAAACCGCCCCATATCACCCTCTTCAAATGGTCTGGCTGAGCGGGTGGTTAAGGAGGGGCATCAAAACAAACCACAGACTCAGCTGAAACAAAACTGGCACGTTTTGTATTTAATTATTGGACCACACCACATGTTACGCCCAGGGTGGCGCCGGCTGAGCTGCGATACCAGGTGGATACCGAGGATCATTGAGGAGAAGATCAGGACCAGTCTCCTATATGGTCAAAACCTGAGAGCAGACTGTACACAAGCATGTGGACCATCTCAAAGGCAGGGAGCCCCGCCAGACAAATCAGTCCCTCGTCCCGTTGCCTACCATCCATGAGCCGGGGAACACAGCTCTTCAGGGACCAGGGACCAGGTCTGCATGAGATGGAAGACTCTGCATCAGTTATGGATACGGAATCCTCACTACTTTCGGAGGACAGTATGGTCAGTGGCAGACCTCCGACAGGACTCCTTTGACTGTTGACATGAAAACAATGCTCCCCAATGCGTTATACACCCCCTGACCCAGCCCATCAGCTGTTGGAAACACAACCACGGGCAAAGCGGACACTTCCTCTGCATGCATAACAAAGGGAAAACGGACTTCGGGGGGAGGGATATAATAACCCTGACGAGACCCACGGGGATGACCTGATTGATCTCCCCGTGGGGCTCATGGAATGCGAGCACCCCTGCCAATGGGCAGAGGCCTATCAGCTAAGCCTCATTGAATCAACCCTTAAAAGCCTGCCCGGATTGGGACCGCCATGATCTGTAGTCCAGGTTGGGATCTACGTACTTTACACTGCATTACAGCCTTTTCTTTTGGTTGTAGATAAACTTGCTTTTTGATTCACCTTTTTGGATGTCCTGAGCTTTTATCGTGCTGTTGAATGAGCCTTGGTGAGTTGCTGCAGTGCACCTTGTAGATGGCGACACACTGCTGCCACTCAGCATTGGTGGTCGGAGTGGATTTTTAAGGTGGTTAGTGGGGTGCCAATCAAGCGAGCTGTTTTTTTCCTGGATGGTTTTTTTCTTAAGTGTTGTTGGAGTTGCACTCACGCAGGCAAGTTTAGGTTTTGGAACTGTATAAACACAGGATGTGAGCGGCCATTGTGTGTGCAAAACCTCAGGGAGAGCCCCGGGAAACAACTCCAGAGTTGGGTCTCGGCCAAGAATGGCAAAGAGAAAGATATTAACAAATCAATTGCTGTTTCTGTCAAAAAGGTCCAGGCAATCTGCACGTACCCTAACTGCAGAATTAGTGAGGGATAGGAAACATTCTCTCCCTCCCAAAAACCTGCTGAATGCACCTGAAAAAGGCAAACACCGACTGATTGACTGCAGAAGCCATAGCAGCTGCTAACTGAACCATGGGCGGCACGGTGGCAAGCACGGCTGCCTCACAGCACCCAGGACCCGGGTTCGATTCTGACCTTGGGTGACTATCTGTGCGGAGTCTGCACGTTCTCCCCGTGTCTGCATGGATTTCCTCCGGGTGATCTAGGTTCCTCCCACAGTCCAAAGGTGTGCAGGTTAGGTTGATTGGCCATGTTAAATTGCCCCTTAGTGTCCAATGGTTACGTGGGATTACGGGTTTTCTGGGGAGCAAGTCTAAGTGGGGTGTTCTTTCAGAGAGTCGGTGTCGACTCTAAGGGCTGAATGGCCTCCTTCTGCTCTGTAGCGATTCGATGATTCTTAAGTTTCAACACTTGCACTTAGGAAAAGGAGCTCAAGGAGTATGGACTTGTAAAAATATCTCACAAGAGACTGATTTGAAATCTAATTTTTAAGTACCTTTTTAAACGTCTGATTTCATCTTTGTATTTTTAGTTAATGACTTAAAAAGCTTTCAGCAGTAGTTTTGTAATAAACTAACCCAACTTGTTTAAGACCAAAGTTTGTGTGCGGTGTTATTTTTAAATTGAACAACTCATACATTAAAAGGGGGCTACATGCATTTACACACACACTTCCTGAACTCACTTTGAGGGAACTCTGTGACAATGGCTTTACAAAAAGTTGTTCCTTCAGGAAACTACCCACCTGACACCATCTGGGAGTAATATAACCACCAGATTATACTGCACTGGCTCAAAAAGAGGATCTATTTTTTAACCACCTTCTCAAGATGGACAATAACCTTGTAATGAATACCCATGGCACAGAACCACACTTTACAGATTTCCCTAAATTAGAAGATGAACAGGTTGCAGGATGAGAATCTGTGATAGAGTCAATAAATATGGATAAAGGACATAAAGAAATGGGAACCTCCTCAAAGTTCATCCCATCTCCCTCCCCCCCCCCCCCCCCCCGGCACCACACTATTGTCCAGTCAGTACCTCACAAGCTGCCTCCTACCCTGATGATCAAGGAGACTGGGACAGGGGGAGGGGGAGTTGAGGGTGGGAAGAGTCTTTGCTGGCATTTACACAGGTCCCAAAACCCAGGCAGCTCAGTGAGGCGAGCCTGAGCAGTTAAATCAGGGGAATGTGCAGCCTGCCTGCAGCTCTGCTGAAGCTTTCCTATTCTTCCTGCCAAGTGAACATGTTCACTTTTTCCCTCATAACACTCAATCTGCCAAAATACCGCCCACTCACTTCACCAATTTATATCAATTTTGCAGACAATTTTGTTCTTTTCACAACTTCCCCTCCTACATAACTTTGTGTCAACAACAAATTTAGCAACCATACATTCAAACCCTTCATCTGAATCATTGATGTAGATTGTAAATAGTTGACGCCCCATCGATGATCCTTGCGGCATGCTACTCGTTACAGCTTCCAGCCCGAAAAACACCCATTTATCCTGGCTCTGCTTCCTGTTAGGTAAGCAGTTCTCTATCCATTGTCCCCTTCACCACGAGCTCTTATTTTGAGAAGTTACCTTTGATGTGGCACCTTACCAAAAGCCTATTAGAAATCCAAGTACACCGAGTCGAATTACAGAATAATAGAACTATTACGTTGCAGAAGGCCATTTGGACCATTGTGGTTGCACCTGATCGCCAAACGAGCATCATGACTTAGTGCCATTCTCCTGCCTTTTCCCCGTACCCCTGCCCATTGTTTGAAACAATGGGCGCAATTCTCCGACCCCCCCACCGGGTCGGAGAATCGCCGGGTGCTGGCGTGAATCCCGCCCCCGCCGTGTCCCGAATTGTCCGCCACCAGAGATTCGGCGGGGGCGGGAATCGCGCCGCTCCGGTCGCCGGAAATCGCGCCGGTCGGCCGGCCCACCCCCGGCGATTCTCCGGTCCGCGATGGGCCGAAGTCCCGCCGCTGTCAACCCACGCCAGCCGGCGTGGATTGAACCACCTTTCGAACGGCAGGACAAGGCGGCGCGGGCAGGCTCCGGGATCCTGGGGGGGGCGCGGGGCGATCTGGCCCCCGGGGGTGCCCCTACGGTGGCCTGGCCCGCAATCGGGGCCCACCGATCCGCGGGCTTGCCTGTGCCATGGGGGCACTCTTTTCCTTCCGCCTTCGTCACGGTCTTCACTATGGCGGAGGTGGAAGAGACCCCCTCCACTGAGCATGCGTGGGGATGCCGTGAGCGGCCGCTGACGCTCCTGCGCATGCGTCGCACGGCAAAGTCATTTCCGCGCCAGCTGGTGGGGCGCCAAAGGCCTTTCCTGCCAGCCGGCGGGGCGGAAATCTCTCCGGCGCGGGCCTAGCCCCTCAAGGTGAGGGCTCGGCCCCTCAAGATGCGGAGAATTCCGCACCTTTGGGGCGGCGCGATGCCGGACTGATTCACGCCGTTTGTGGCGCTGGTCGGCGGACATCGCGCCGATTGCGGAGAATCCCGCCCAATCATCTAATGCCCTCTTGAATGCCTCGATTGAACCTGCCTCACCACTCGCTGTGTGAAAAAGTATTTTCTCTCATCACATTTTATTTTGCAAATCACTTTAAATCTGTGCCCTCTCGTTCTTGATCCTTTCGAAGGGGAACAGTTTCTCCCCGTCTACTCTGTCCAGACCCCTCATGATTTTGAAAATCTCTATCAAATCTCCCCTTAGCCGCCTTCTCTCCAAGCAGAACAGTTCCAACCTCCCAAATCTATCCTCATCACTGAAGTTTCTCATCACTGGAACTATTTGTGGAAACCTCTTCTGCCCACTCTGCAATGTGTTCACATCCTTCCTATAGTGTGGCCCAGAACTGTGCACAATATTCCAGCTGAGGTCTAACTAATATCTTGTATAAATTCAGCTTAACCACCTTACTCTTGTACTCTTAAGCTTTTTAAAATTCATTTACGGGACGTGCATGTCACTGGTTAGGCCGGCTTTTATTGCCCATCAGAAGGTGGTGGTGAGCTGCCTTCTTGAACCGCTGCAGCCCGAGGTGTAGGTACACCCACTGTGCTGTAAGGGATGGGAGTTCCAGGATGTTGCCCCAGTGACAGTGAAGGAACGGCGATATATTCCCAAGTCAGGGTGGTGAGCGACTTGAAGTGGGCAGCACGGTAGCATTGCCGTTAGCACAGTTGCTTCACAGCTCCAGGGTCCCAGGTTCGATTCCCGGCTTGGGTCACTGTCTGTGCGGAGTCTGCACTTTCTCCCCGTGTATGCGTGAGTTTCCTCCGGGTGCTCCGGTTTCCTCCCACAGTCCAAAGATGTGCGGGTTAGGTGGATTGGCCATGATAAATTGCCCTTAGTGTCCAAAAGGTTAAGCGGAGTTACTGGGTTACGGGGATAGGGCGGAAGTGTGGGCTTGGTGTTCTTTCCAAGGCCCAGTGCAGACCCGATGGGCTGAATGCCCTCCTTCTGCACTGTAATTTCTATGATATCTAGGAATCTCCAGATGGTGGGGTTCCCTTCTGCTGTTCTTGTCCTTCTAAATGGTCATGGGTTTGGAAGGTGTTGTTTAAGGAACCTTGGTGAGTTCCTGCAGTGCATCTTGTAGGTGGAACACACGGCTGCCACTGTTCATCGGTGGTGGAGGGTTTGAATGTTTGTGGAAGGGGAGCAATCAAGCGGGGCTGCTTTGTCCTGGATGGTGTCGAGCTTCTTGAGTGTTGTTGGAGCTGCACTCATCCAGGCAAGTGGAGAGTATTCCATTACACTCCTGACTTGTGCCGTGTGGATGGTGGACAGGCTTTGGGAGGGTCAGGAAGTGAGTTACTCGCCGTAGGATTCCCAGCCTTTGACCTGCCCTTGTAGCCACAGTATTAATATAGAACAAAGAAAAGTACAGCACAGGAACAGGCCCTTCGGCCCTCCAAGACTGCGCCGACCATGCTGCCCGTCTAAACTACAATCTTCTACACTTCCTGGGTCCGTATCCTTCTATTCCCATCCTATTCATGTATTTGTCAAGATGCCCCTTAAACGCCACTATCGTCCCAGCTTCCACCACCTCCTCCGGCAGCGAGTTCCAGGCACCAACTACCCTCTGTGTAAAAAACTTACCTCGTACATCCCCTCTAAACCTTGCCCCTTGCACCTTAAACCTATGCCCCTTAGTAATTGACCCCTCTACCCTGGGAAAAAGTCTCTGTGACTATCCACTCTGTCTATGCCCCACATAATTTTGCAGACCAGAATTGAACACTATACTGTGGCCTAACTAAGGTTCTATACAGCTGATGTATGGCTAGTCCAGTTCAGTTTCTGATCAATGGTAACCCCCATGATGTTGATTGTGGCGGATTCAGTAACGCCATTGAATGTCAAGGGGCGGTGGTTCGATCCTCTCTGTAGGAGATGGTCATTGCCTGGCACGAATGTAACTTGCCACATGTCAGCCAAAGCCGATATTGTCCAGGTCTTGCTGCAATTGGATGTGGACTGCTTCATTATGTGAGGAGTTGCGAATGGTGCTGAACATGTTTCACTCCCACTTCTGACCTTTATGATGGAAGGGAGGTCACTGATAGAGCAGCTGAAGATGGTTGGGCCTAGGACACTCCCCTGAGGAACTCCTGTAGTGATGTCCTGGAGCTGAGATGATTGACCGCCAACCACCACAACCATCTTCCTTTGTACCAGGTATGACTCCAACCAGCGGAGAGTTTTCCCCCTAATTCAGCTGCCTTGATGTGAAGGGCAGTCACTCTCACCTCTGGCATTCATCTCTTTTATCCATGTTTGATCCAAGGTTGGAATGAGGTCAGGAGCTGAGTGACCCTGGCAGAACCCAAACTGAGCGTCCGTGAGCAGGTTATTGCTGAGTAAGTGCTGCTTGAGAGTACTGTTGATGACTCCTTCCAACACTTTACTGAAGATAGAGTGGAGACGGATAGGGCAGTAATTTGTCCTGTTTCTTGCGTACAGGTCACACCTGGGCAATTTTCCACATTGCTGGGTAGATGCCAGTGTTGTAGCTGTACGGAATAGCTTGGCTAGGGGTGCAGCAAGTCTGGAGCACAAGTCTTCAGTACTATTGCTGGGATATTGTCAGGGCCCATAGCCTTTGTAGTATGCAGTGCCTTCAGCCGTTTCTTGATATCCGGTTGAAGATTGTTGCAAATGCCTCAGCCTTGTCTTTTGCACAGATGTGCTGGGCTCCTCCATCATTGGGGACGGGGATATTTGTGGAGCCTCCTCCTCCAGTGACATGTTTAATTGTCCACCACCATTCATGACTGGATGTGGCAGGACTGCAGAGCTTAGATCTGATGTGTTGGTTGTGGAATCGCTTCGCTCTGTCTATTACTTGCTGCTTATGCTGTTTGCCGCACAAGTAGTCCTGTGTTGTGGCTTCACCAGGTTGACACCTCATTTTTCGGTCTGCCTGATGTTGCTCCTGGCACGCTCTCCTGCACTCTTCATTGAACCAGGGTTGATCCCCAGGCTGGGTGGTAATGGTAGAGTGGGGGATATGCTGGGCCGTGAGGTTGCAGGTTGTGGCCTCCTTCTACGCTATAAATTCTATGATTCTATGAATACAATTCATTGCTGCTGATCTCCTAAGAACTCTGCGGTGGTCACTCCTACCTATACCGTCATGGACAGATACATCTGCAGCAGGCAGGTTAGTGAGGATTAGGTCAAGTATGTTTTTCCCTCTTGTTGGTTTTCTCAAATCCTTCTGCAGTCCCAGTCTAGCAGCTCTGTCCTTTAGGACCCGGCCAGCTCGGTCTGTGGTGGTATTACCGAGCCAGTCTTGGTGATGGACATTGAAGTCCCCACCCAGAGTATATTCTGTGCCCTCGCCACCCTCAGTGCTTCCTCCGAGTGGTGTTCAACATGGAGGGGTAACTGATTCATCAGCTGATGGTGGCCGGTATGTGGTAATCGGCAGGAGGTTTCCCTGCCCATGTTTAACCTGAAGCAATGAGACTTCATGGGGCCCAGAGTCGATATTGAGGACTCCCAGGGTAACTCCCTCCCGACTGTATCCCACTGTGCCGCCACCTCTGCTGGGTCTGTCCTGCCGGTGAGACAGGACATACCCAGGAATGGTGATAGTGGTGTCTGGGACATAGTCTGTAAAGTATGATTCCGTGAGTGTGACTATGTCAGGCTGTTGCTTCACCAGTCTGTGAGACAGCTCTCCCAATTTTGGCACAAGCCCCCAGATGTTAGTAAGGAGGAGTTTGCAGGGTCGGCAGGGCTGGGTTTGCCTTTGTCATTTCCGGTGCCTGGTTTGATGCTGGGTGGTCCATCCGGTTTCATTTCTTTTTTGTGTTTTCGTAGTGGTTGATTACAACTGAGTGGCTCACTCGGCCACTTCAGAGGCCATTTAAGAGTCAACCACATTGCTGTGGATCTGGAGTCACATGTAGGCCAGACCAGGTAAGAATGACTGATTTCCGATGGGTTCACTAAATAAAACCCAGAATGCTATATGCTTTATTAACTTTCACCTCCACCTGTTCTGCCACCTTCAGTGATCTGTGCACATATACATCCAAGCCCTTCTGCTCCTTTAAGAATTTGACCTCTAATTTTATGTTGTCTCTCTATTATTCTTACCAAAATGCATCATCTCACACTTCTCCGCATTGAACTTCATCCGCCACCTCTCTGCCCACTCCATCAACTTGTCTATTTCCTTTTAAAGTTATACACCGTCCTCGTCACAGTTCACAATGTTTCTAAATTTTGTGTCATCCACAAATTTTGAAATTGTCCCCTGCACACCAAGATCTAGATCATTAATAAACATCAGGGTCCCAATAC
The DNA here is from genome assembly GCF_047496885.1 of Scyliorhinus torazame. Lineage (NCBI taxonomy): Eukaryota > Metazoa > Chordata > Chondrichthyes > Carcharhiniformes > Scyliorhinidae > Scyliorhinus > Scyliorhinus torazame. The sequence continues at coordinate 7,032,837 of NC_092713.1, forward strand.
TGACCCCTGGGGAACACCGCTACAAACCTTCCTCCAGCCCAAAAAATACCCATTGACAATTACTCTCTGCTTGCTTCATTGATATCTCATACAAACATACCGTCTGCTAGTCACATACCAGCTCAACATTGATATAATTGAATCCTGTTTGGTTGATGAATACTGCTGGGTCATCTGTGCATGTCTGCAGTCTATGTCACCCTGGACCTGTGGGAATGCAGTCAGGGCAGCTCTGAGTGGCTGCCCATTCTGGCTGGCCTCAGCAGTCACAAAATGGATGTAAGTGGTGACGTGAAAAGCATAACATCTGTAACTTGTGGCCTGCAGATTGGTCTTGAAGGTCTCAGTCTATTGAGGCACTGCTGCTCAGCCATGTTGATAAAGCTGCCGCTCTGTGTCCATCCACTCTGCCCTGTGCAGAAGCATGTGGCTGAGGAGATGACTGCTGCTGATGGGTGTCGCTGGGACATTTCCTCCTATTTCACAGCAGAGGTCGAAGGTATCGCTAGCTATATAACAGTTCTATGCTGCACTGACAGCTGGGAAGTAAAGCTCAAGGTGACAAAAGTCCAAAAGCAGAAATTACTTCCAAAAGGGTGGAAATCGGCATCACCAAAGCACCAAGGTTGTAAAGCGGTGAAAGCACATTCTGAAAAATTGCTGTGAATAAAAGCCTTTCACCGAGCCCGTGTCAATTCTTTAAACGCTTTCGAGCCTGCCAATTTCACAGAGCCAATCTCCAAAGTGCCTCACCTTGCAGATCCTGGGAAATTTTACACAACTCGGGGAATCTGCCAGCAGTCCGTTACAGGTAGAGGATTCAATTTGCAATGATTGCTCCTTAACATATTCAAATGACCAACGGGGGTTTCCAGTCCACCTCCACACATGGGCCAGTTAGTCAGCAGATGAATTCCCAATATGCCGACCATTACACTCCACCCACACAGGAACTTGACCCTCCTCCTTGCTTTGTAAAACTCTGCCCAAAATCCAGGAACTCCCTCCCTAACAGCACAGTGGGTGTACCTACACCACATGGACTGCGGCGGCTCAAGAAGGTGGCTCACCACCACCTTCTGAAGGGCAATTAGAGATGGGCAATAAATGATGGCCTAGCCAGCGACGCCAGATGCCATGAATGAATAATTAGAAAAAAAAATCTAGACCTGGAATAATACCATAGGTGGCACTGTAGCACAGTGGTTAGCACATTTGTTTCACAGCTCCAGGGTCCCAGGTTTGATTCCTGGCTTGGGTCACTGCCTGTGCAGAGTCTGCACGTTCTCCCCGTGTCTGCGTGGGTTTCCTCCGGGTGCTCCGGTTTCCTCCCACAGTCCAAAGATGTGCAGGTTAGGTGGATTGGCCATGCTAAATTGCCCTTAGTGTTCAAAAAGGTTGAAATGAATGAAATGAAATGAGATTGGGTGGGGTTATAGGGTTACAGGGATAGGGTGGAGGCGTCGGCCTAGGTAGGGTATTCTTTCCAAGGGCTGGTGCAAACTCAATGGGCCGAATGGCCTCCTTCTACACTGTTAATTCTACGATTCTAAATTAATCTTTCTTTCCCCCTTTTCCCCCTTCCCAGTCTTTATCAATTCTGATTTTCAGCCTGTTCTCGTGTGGAAACCAACATGTTTCAGTCCCTCTACAATAGATATGGGCACCAACCTGTGAACGTATGGGGAGATCAAGAAAGAAATATAGACTTAAAGCTTTGAATTCATCACTTTTCGGCCAATCCTCGATGATTTCCTCATCTGCAATGACAAAGTTATCCAAGGCTTTGAGGGACCACAGTTTGTTGACAATGTTATGCCGGTATTTGGGGGCAAGGCTGACTGGGGTGTCAAACAGGGTCAGAACAACGAGGTTCGGGCAAGAAAACAGGGGTTCAATATCGCTCATGCGCCCAATGATGTTGTCATGGAGATAAAGGATTTGAAGAGACTTCATATCGGACCAAAAGTCTTCATCTGGGAGTTCGGAAATCTGATAATAGGGGATAAAATGAACAAAACATCGATATTAGTACATTGGTGCCAGTTACAGGGCCGTGGAGAAGGAGTAGGGAGTAGAAATATTACTCAATAAATTTCTGTAGTTATGTTACTGATTATCCTATCAATTTAATGAACTACTTATATCTCTCCGGTACCAGTTTTAACTGCTGTCCCAGTTTGGAGAGGGAAGAAAATCTTCAAATTCACTGATGTGGAGATGCCGGCATTGGACTGGGGTGGGCACAGTAAGAAGTCTCACAACACCAGGTTAAAGTCCAACAGGTCTTTTTCGAATCACTAGGTTTCGGAGTGCAGCTACTTCACCTGAGGGGCAGCACGGTAGCACAAGTGGATAACATTGTGGCTTCACAGCGCCAGGGTCCCAGGTTCGATTGCCCGCTGGGTCGCTGTCTGTGCGGAGTCTGCACGTTCTCCCCGTGTCTGTGTGGGTTTCCTCCGGGTGCTCCGGTTTCCTCCCACAGTCCAAAGATGTGCAGGTTAGGTAGATTGGCCATGCTAAATTGCCCTGAGTGACCAAAAAAGTTAGGAGGCGTTATTGGGTTACGGGGATAGGTTGGAAGTGAGGGTTTAAGTGGGTCGGTGCAGACTCAATGGGCCGAATGGCCTCCTTCTGCACTGTATGTTCTGTGTTCTATATTCTATGAGCTGCGCTCCGAAAGCTAGTGATTTGAAACAAACCTGTGTCATGGGAGTGTCCCTTTATGAAATGTGTGTTTATCAAATGGCTTCAGTGATGTCATTGTGTGGGTGGAGCTGGGCTGTGACTCTGGGTTTTACTTTCGTTTTGAGCTGGGAGCTGGCTGTGGCTCTGAGTTTTACTTTCTGTTTACACTGTTGGAAGCTGGATTCAGACAAAAAAAGACTTCTCTTCTCTCTCTCTGCATGCTAAAAGGTGTCCAGGTCACTTGATAACTGTGTTCTGGAAAGAATTCAAAACTACTGTTTTGTTAAAAAGATTTAGTGGATGTTGTTATCAAATTAAAACTGTTGAAAGGGAAGCTATTAAGGGTTATATATATAGAGAACTATAGCTGTGTGGGGGATTTATGTTTGTAGTTGATGAAAATGCTTACTGTGTGTGTTTATAAAAAGTTAATTGAATTAGTAGAAGAAATTTTGTTTTGTTTAAAAGTGCTTTCGGCCTCTGTTGAATAACACCTGAAAAGTGGGCCCTTGTGCTCCTTGTAACCAAAATCTATAAACGGTTGTGGGTCAGGTGGACTCCATGATATACTTTGGTGTTCTGTCGCACCTGGTGAACTTTAACCTGGTGTTGTCGGACTTCTTCCTTAGTACTCACTGGTCACCTACCTGCTCACCGATTTAATGCCTCCGGGCATCAGCCCTCAGGACTTGCTGGCTTCACAGCTGCTTCTATCTGGTATTTTAATAAAAGATCTGACAGCACCATTTCCCTCACTGCAGGACATATCCTCTCTTCCCAAATCCCCAAAGATCAGCACTCATCCTTGCTGCATTCAGACAAAGCTGCAACACTGAGCTACTTACTTTGCGCATCCGCTAAATCTCCTGTATTTGTACCAGCTGTGATTTCAGTGACTTGAATCAGCTGCTGCTGGTGAGGGGACTAATCCTAACTAACTACCAAATGAACTAACTCTGCAGCTGTCTCTCAACAGGAGGCTTTTTTAAAATTCATTTTTATATTCATCGCAGGCTAGTCCAGCATTTGTTACCCATTCCTAATTGCCCTTGAGAAGGTGGTGGTGAGTTGCCTTCTTGAACCGCTGCAATCCTTCAGCTTTGGATACACCCACAGTGCATTTAGGGAGCGAGTTCCAGGATTTTGACCCAGCGACAGTGAACGAATGGGCGATATGGTCCTAAGTCAGGATGGTGTGTGGCTTGGAGGGGGATTTCTCGGTGGCGATGTTCCCATGCTTTTGCAGCCCTTGATCTTCGAGATCATGGGCTGGATTCTCTGCTCCCCGACGGGGAAATCGTGTTCAGCGAGGGGGTGGGGAATCCCTGATGGCGGCAAACCAGCCTCGGGCTGGTTTAGCACAGTGGGCTAAACAGCTGTCTTGTAATGCAGAACAAGGCCAGCAGCGCAGGTTCAATTCCCGTACCGTCCTCCCCAAACAGGTGCCGGAATGTGGCGACTAGGGGCTTTCCACAGTAACTTAATTGAAGCCTACTTGTGACAATAAGTGATTATTATTATTACTATTATTAAATTGGGGGCGGCGCCGCTTTCGCGATGCTCCGCCCCCTGCAAAGTGGTGTACTCTAGGGGTACACCATGCCATGTATCCACGGCCTCAGGCCATTGCCTGAAGCCCGTACCGCGATGCTTTGTCCCCGACCGGCGGAGTTCCCGATGGCGTGGGACTCTCACGGGCTCACTCGTCGTGAACTTAGCATGGCAGCTGCGGACTCAGTCCGGCGCCACCACAGTCGGGGGAGGGTCAATCCGCGGGCAGGGGGTGCTTCACTCAGGGCTGGAGGCACTGTGGGCGGGTGGTCCGGGGAGCGCGAGCGGCCAAAGGCGGGTACTATTTTTGTGGTCGAGGTCCGCGTGCTGAGTCCGCCATGAAGCATGGTGCGGCCGCTGCAGGCCGCCACCATGCGAATGCGTGGCGTCAGACGCGGCAATGCTCCAGGTGTTATCGGCAGCTAGAGCTGGGAGCTCTGCGCTGCCTCCCTGCTAGCCCCCAGCAAAACGGCGAATGGGTGGCCGTATTGCGCCAATCTTTCTGCCGTAAAACACCACCGTTTTCACGCCGGCGTGGGGACTCTCCCAAACAGTGAATCAGCCCCATGTGTTTGGAAGGTGCTGTCTAATTGGCCATGGTTAGATGCTACAGTGCATCTTGTAGGTGGTGCACACGGCTGCCAAGGTGCATCAGTGGTGGAGGGAGCGAATGTTTGTGGATGGGGGACTAACCAAGCGGGGCTGCTTTGTCCTGGATGGTGTCTAGTTCCTTGAGTGTTGTTGGAGCTGCACTCATCCAGGCAAGTGGAGAGTATTCCATTACACTCCTGACTTGTGTCTTGGAGATGGCTTTGTGGGGACAGGAAGTGAGTTACTTGCTGCAGGATTCCTAGCCTCTGACCAGCTCTTTTGACCATGATATTTATATGGCTAGTCCTGTTAAGTTTCTGATCAATGGTAACCCCCAGGATGTTGATTGTGGGGGATTTAGCGATGGTAATGCCATTGAATGTCAATGGGCGATGGTTAGATCCTCTCTTGTTGGAAATGAACATTGCCTGGCACTTGTGTGGCACAAATGTTACTTGCCACTTGGCAGCCCAAGCCTGGATATTTTCCAAATCTTGCTGCATTTTGACATGGGCTGTGAGGTGATGCATTTTGGTAGGAGCTCGCACTTTCCTCACAGGCGACAGATTCGAATAGGCTGTTCAGCGCGCACGCGCACTTTGACCGGCTGCTGCTGGTACCTGCGCAGTGCGGATCGAGGGTCGGCAATGGTGGCTGCGATGTTGATGTCAGAGTGACATGGACAATGTAATAGAAGGAGTAAAATTCTTAAAGGTGTGCAGAGCAATAGCAGAGAGACACGGGCGTATCTGGGCACAGATCATTGAAGGTGGAAGGACAGGTGGAGAGAGCAGTTAATGAAACAGAGAGTATTGTGGGCTTTATTAATAGGAGCATAGAGTACAGGAACAAAGAGGTCACGCTGAACTATAGAAGCCATTAATTAGACCTCAGCTGGATTATTTGGTACAGTTCTGGGTACCACTCTATATGAAGAATGCTAACTCATTGGACAGAGAGCAGAAGAGGTTTACAAGATGGGTTCCAAGGATGAGAAACTTCATGAGGATAGATTGGAGAGGTTGGGAGTGTTCTTGGAGGGAAGAAGATTGAGGAGACTTGATCGAGATGTTCAAAATCATGAGGGAGTTAGACAGAGTGGATGGGGAGAAACTATTTTCCCTCGTAACAGGATCGAGAACGAGAAAGGCACAGATTTAAAATGATTTGCAAAAGAGGAAACTGTGATGTGAGAAGAGACTTTTTCACATAGCGAGTGGCTGGGGTCTGGAACGCACAGGCTGGAAGTGTGGAGGAGGCAGGTTCAATCAAGGCGTTCCAGAGGTAATTAGATGATTATTTCTAATAATAATAATCGTTATTATTGTCACAAGTAGGTTTACATTAACACTACAATGAAGTTACTGTGAAAATCCCCTAGTCGCCACACTCCGACGCCTGTTCGGGTACACAGAGGGAGAATTCAGAATGTCCAATTCACCTAACAGCACGTCTTTCGGGACTTGTGGGAGGAAACCGGAGCATCCGGAGGAAACCCACGCAGACACGGGGAGAGCGTGCAGACTCCGCACAGACAGTGACCCAAGCCGGAATCGAACCCGGGACCCTGGCGCTTTGAAGCAACAGTGCTAACCAATGTGCTACCGTGCCGCTGACCTTCCTTTGCGCCTGATAGGACTGCAACTAGTGGCGACTTTTCCTCCTTATTCCCATTGACTCCAGTTTGTATAATGCTCCTTGAAGCCATACTCAGTCAAATGCTGCTTTGATGTCAATACCTCGCCTCAAGAGTTCAGCACTTTTGTCCACATTTGAACAAAGACTGTAATGAGGTCAGGAGCTGAGTGACCCTGGCTGAACCCATCTGAGCGTCCGTGAGCAGGTTATTGCTCACCAAATGCGACTTGATGGCACTGTTGATGACCCATTCAATTGCCTTACTGATGATCAAGACTAGACTGTTGGGCTGGTAATTGGCCGGTTTAGATTTGTCCTGGTTTTTGTGCCGAGGACATATCTGGGCCATTTTCCACATTGCCGGATAGATGCCAGTGTTGTAGCTGTACTGGAACAGCTTGGCTAGGGGAGAAACAAGTTCTGCAGCACAAGTCCTCAGTACTATTGCCGGGATAGTGTCAGGACCCAGAGCCTTTGCAGTATCCAGTGCCTTCAGCCATTTCTTGATATCACGTGAAGTGAATGATATTGAAAAAATCTGCGCTGCTCGGGGGAGGCCAAGGTGGATCACCCACTCGACCCTTCTGGCTGAAGATTGTTGCACGCACGCTCTCACATTCAAACTCACTCTCTCACATACACTCATGTTCATGCACTCACTCACACTTAACTCTCTCACATGCACGCTCACTTTCTCACACTCTCTCAGTGCAGTCTCTCACACGCACACTTATTCACTCTTTCACACACTCATACACACTCACTCACTCTCATACAAACTCACTTATCTCACACACATTCTCTCACACATACTCACTTGAAAAACCTTATTACAATTAAGTAGACTCAATATGGTTTTGTGAAAGGGAACTCATGTGTGACTAATTTATTGAATCCTTTGAGGAAGTAGCAAGCAACATGGATAAAGGGGAATCTGTGGATGTGCTGTACTTTAAATCCAGGAGGCATTTGACAAGGTGCCACATTAAAGGTTACTGAACAAGATAAGTGAACATGGTGTAGAGAGCAACCTATTGGCATTGGTAGACGATTAGTTATCTAATAGGAAGCAGTGAATAGGGATAAACATTTCTTTTTCAGATTAGCAAGATGTGACTAATGGTGTGCCACAGGGATCAGTGCTGTCGCCTCAACTATTTACAATTTATATAATTGATTTGGATGAAGGGACCGAATGTATGGGTGCTAAATTTGTTGATGATACAAAGATAGGTGGTAAAATAAGTTATGAAGAGGACAAAAGGAATCTGGAAAGGAAAATATACAGGTTAAGTGAGTGGTAAAAAAATTGTCAGATGGAGTATAATGTGGGAAAATGTGAACTAGTTCACTTTAGCAGGAAGAGTAGAAAATGCAGAACTCTGAGGTACAGAGGGATCTGGGTATCCTGGTACATGAATCAAGTTAGTGTGCAGATATAGCAAGTGATTAGGAAGGCAAATAGATTGTTGTTGTTTATTGCCAGGGGAGTGGGACAAAAGAGCAGGGGTGTACAGTATTGTGTAGTTTTGGTCTCCTTATTTAAGAAAGGATAAAAATTTGTTAAATGCAATTCAGAGAAGGTTCACTCGATTTATACCTGGGATAGGGTGATTTTCTTATGAAGAAAGGTTGGACAGGATGGGCCTGTATCCAATGGACTTTAGCACAATGAGAGGTGACCTTATTGGAACTTATAAGATCCTGAGGGGACTTAACAGGCTGGACGCTGAAAGGATCCCCCCCCCCACCCCCCCACTGTGGGAGAAGTAGGGGGCACTGTTCAAAAATAAGGGGTGTAGCCATCTGGGATGGCCACGTCCCGGTTACAAAATGGACACTCGCAAAGAATGCAGGGAAAATTGGACAATCCTAAGAAACAAGCAGGTGCAAGGTCTGTCTGTTGATTAGAGCCTTAAACTCTCAGACAGGACAGAGACTGCCAAGCAATCTACATACTAATGAGCCATCTCCGGGGACAAAAGGGAAACATTTAGATACACAATGTTAAGGCAGACTCCCCGGCGTCAGAAGAGACTAAGACAAAGCAGACTAACAGTCACCAGGACACGCCCAGTGATCAGGGAACGACCCCTCTATTGGAGGAAGATCGATACGGATGATTGGGAAAGACCCAATTAGTTGAGGCCAAGTTCAAGGCCCGCCCAAAAGGCCCGCGCAAAGCCCTTTTTAGTATAAAAAGGATTCCCCAAGAGAGAATCTTCCTCCTTTGTGTTTGGCTCTCAGCGAAGAGAGAGACCTGCCTAGCAGCTACAGCAGACCAAGTAAGTTCCAAGTCAACACACGCTACGAGATAGACGCTCGTAGTTGCTACCCTGTAAACAGCTCAACCCAGCAGCCTCAGAACCGAGCAACGGCCATTGCTCCTCTGACTGAGTGGGCACCCAAAGCTAAGTATAGGCTTTAGTAATAGTGGTAGTTTAGTCTGTAGAGTTTATGCATGAGTAGATTTGACTGTGTGTAAATTAATGAGCATTGCTTTTGAACTTACTAACTGGTGTACCGAGTCATTGATCAGTATTCGGTTCTGAACCTTGTGGCGGTGTCGAAAGATACCTGGCGACTCTTGAGCAAACGTAATTAAACAGAGCCAAATTAAGAGCCAACCAAAGAGAGCAACAGGGGTCTCACTTTGAAGATAGAGGTGAAAACATTTTTTTTCTCTCAGAGGGTTGTGGATCTTTGGAACTGTCTTCCCCAGGGAACACCATCCTCTCCTCAGCCCTGGCCGGCAGTACTGCATGGCAGCCTCATCCTAGATGATGCTCCTGTCTCTGAAGTGGGACTGGGATCCACGACCACCTGACAGAGACAAGATGGCTATCCACTGAGTGGACAAGAGCTTTGTAAGCTGTGGTGCTCTAATGTCATGATATGCAAACATGCAACCAATGAACACTCAGAATAGGACACAACCAATGGGCAGTCAGGACACTCAGAGGTGGCATCACCACAAGGAGGCAAGACATAAACACTGTAAAAGGGATGAGGCACTCACACCCTGCCTCTTTCCACAGACAGACATCTAGAGAGTTAGACAGGGTTGATCAGCAGCATCACACCCCAGCACGTGGCTTAGAGCAAGCTGCTACAGTTAGACTGAGTTACTACAGTTAGATTAGCAGAGAGTAGGACTCATTTGTGAACTGTGTTAATAGTTCATTAAACACGTTGAACGCATTTCAGAGTCTGGAGCATCCTTTAGTTAAGACTGCATCAAGTAGCAGCCTGTGTTATCCGAAGCAGCATAACACAACAAGTAATGCTCTAAACATAAAGTCTCCACTCAACATATCCCCAGCTGACACTGCTAGGATCAAAGCTCACCAAGCTGAAAACTATGGTTCCACACCAGACCCTCCTTCCCAGTGGAGACCTGGACCTTCGGGGCAACTATGTCCCTCCAAGTGACTCTTCATTGAGACGGCCTCTCCATGTACTGCATTGCCAGTCAGGTACTTTGGGATTTACAGAGCTGATGATGAGGAGCTCGTCCTGTCAACAGCTCTTGTTCATAAGGAATACAATGAGTCTCACTCAGTATCTCTTACTGCGCACAGCTTTTAATAGCTGCATTGTTTACGGACTGGTCTGTCAGAGTTTGAAATTTCCAGTTGTGTGATATTTGTTTTATTGAACACAGATCATTTATCACTTACATGGTTTCCATGGAGATCCAGCTTGATTAAATTGGGGCAGTTTATGAGAGCGTCAAATTTAGTGATGTAGTTCCTGGCCAGGTGGCAAATCTTCAGAGCAGAACAATTCGGTAAGCTGCCCAGGTTTTTCAGAAATTGTTCAGATAAGTTTACTGCCACAATTTCCTCCAGTTTCTTCTTTTTGAATGTACTGTCCATCTCTCCACAAGACACTATTAATGATTTTGAAGGAGACACGAGGTGACTTCTGTCTACTGGCCGTCTCGCAGCTTTGGAGATCTGTGAAATATACAAAACCATCAAACAACCAGAGAAAGCGGAAAGGTTATGATTATGATCAGGATGGGGAAAAGATTACTGAGGGGATTTTCTGTACAAAGCAAGTTTCCCTTCTCCCCTTCTCTTTTAGAAAAGTACATTGTCAAGGCTGACATTTCAGTGCTGCACTAAGGAGGGACCGCGTTGTTATGAGGTGCCCTTTTGGAATGATTAAACCGAGGCCCCATGTGATCTTTCAGATGAATGTAAAGGACCAAAGATTGAGCTGTATGGGGTGAAACCACGGGCGAATGAGCCATCATGAGCGGTGATAGCATGTTTTCACAGCTATCAGATGTAAGAGAGGGTCCTGAAGTGGGCCAAGGAGAGTCGGGAGGTTGGTTGGGAAGGCAGCAGTATTCGATATACCAAGATGTCGTCGCAGAATTGGCAAGGAGACGGGCGGCCTTTAATAAGGTGTCGTCAGCCCTTTTTAAGAGTGGCGTGCCATTTGGTGTGGTGTACCCAGCGAGGCTATGCGTTAGGCATAATGACAAGGGCCATTTCTTTGAGACGACAGAGGAAGCGAAGGATTACATTCAGGCTCAAGGACTAGGACTGAACTGAGTGGGCTTGCAAGAGGCTTTGCTGATGATTGGGACGGATTTGTGTTGGGGCGTTTGTTGTAAAGATGTCTCATCTGTTTTATTTTCCCCTGTTCCTTTTTTCCCTTTTTCTTGTACGAACAGGGTTGTTGTGAATTGAAATCGATGTGGTTCGTTTGGGGCTTTTTCTCCTGGTTGTGGCGTTTTCTCGGTTTGGTGGATCTTTGTGGTTTAGAGGAGTATTTGGTTGTGGAGGTGGGGAGGGGTGTGAGGTAGATTCAAGGTTGCGGGGGGGGGGGGGGAACTTTCTCCAAATGTGGTGGTATCGTTTTTTTCAGTTTCTTTCTTTTGTGGGTTGTACATTTGTGCGATGTGGGCTCTGGCGGAGTGGGGGGGGGGGGGGGGGAAACTATCTCGCTAGCAAGCTGAGGTTGGCTAGCGAGGTGGGAGGAGGGGGCTGCGGCTTGCTGGACCTGTTTAGACATGTATTGATGAGGCTAGAAAGTGGGAATAATGGGGGAAGGGGATGGAGGAGAGCGGTGTTGGTTGGAGAGGAAGTAGCTGTGGGATTTCTTGGATGGGCGAGGGGGGTGGGGAGTAGGGTGTTGGCGGTGACTGGTGTTTGTTCTTTGCCCCATCAGGAGGGTGGGGCTGGCTGCCATCTTGAGTGGGCTATGGTTTTAGCAATATGGGGGATGGAGGGGAGATTCCCACTCGGTGGTAATGCCTGACTTGAAGGGGAGCTGGGTGAGAGACGCCCTGTTTGATTGGTTAGGTGGAATGTGCGGGGGTTGGGAGGCCCAGTGAAGCGAGCAAGAGTTTTATCTCATTTGAAGAGTTTGAGGGCTGATGTGGTGCTTTTTCAGGAGACCCACCTGCTGGTGAAGGATCAGATTAGGATTAGGCTCCCCAAGGGTTGGGTGTGTCAGGTGTTCCACTCAGGTCGTGTCAGCAGGTCTTGGGGGGTGGGTATGAGAGGAGGGGTGGGGGGGGGGGGGGGGGGGACCATACACGATACTAATTAACAAAATAGTTTGGTTTCAGATGGGGAAGGTGGTAGTGAACCACAGTGGCAGGTATGTCATAGTTACGCAGGTGTTGGAGGATAAGTCAGTGGTTTTAGCGAGTGTGTAAGCTCTAAACTGGGATAGTGTAGAGTTCATGATGAGAATGCTGGCTGTCATATCAGGCATGGACACACACCAGTTGGCTTTGTGGAAAGATTTGAATTTCATTCTGAACCCTAAGTTGGATCGGTCTAAGCCAAAGTCGTTGGGCCTTTCGGGAGTAGCAAAGGTACTGGGGGCGTTCGCAGGGGACATGGATGGAGCGGATCCAGAGCCGTTGTTACATCCTGGTGCAGGGGATTTTCCTTTTCCTCTCCAGTGCACATCGTGTACTCGTGCATGGGGGGGGGGGGGGGGGGGGCACAGTGGTTAGCTCTGCTGCCTCACAACGCCAGGGACCCGGGTTTGATTCCAACCTCAGATGACTGTGTGGAGTTTGCACTCCTGTGTCTATGTGGGTTTCTTCCGGGTGCTCCGGTTTCTTCCCACAGTCCCAAAGATGGGCAGGCTAGGGAATTGGCTGTGCGAAAACTGCCCCTAGGTGAGGTTATGAGACAGGGTGGGGGATTGGGCCTAGGTGGGGTGCTCTTTTGATGGGGAGGGGGGTCGGTGCTGACTCAATGGGCCGAATGGCCCCCTTCTGCACTGTAGGGATTCGAGGATTCTATGGTTTCTTGTGATGGGTAGGCCGCTGCTACCAGGGTTAAGGAAAGCGGACTATTCCACAATAGTGATTCCAGATCACGCTCTGCACTTGGTGGATGTGCTCTTGGAGGTGGGGCCGGCCCAGGACCCCGCGCGGAGTTTGGATGTTGGGCTATTAGCAGATTTGGGATTTTGTGTGAAGATGGCCAGAGTGATTGTTGAGTTTGAGAAGAATGGGGAGGTGTTGCCCTTGGTATTGTGGGAGGCCCTGCAGGTGGTGGTGTGAGGGGAGGGACTTGTTTTTGGAGGCGTGCTTTGTGAGCTTGGAGGAGTTGTCGGAGAAATTTGAGCTCTCGCAAGTGGATGTTTTTAGTAACCTACAGGTTTGTAACTTCACTAAAAAGGCCTTTCCGACATTCCCTGCGGTGCCTCTTTCCTCTTTGCTGCAGAGGGTTTTGTCGCTGGCAGGGATGGAGCAGGGAAGTATGTCAGGGATTTATGGTAGAATTATGTCGGAAAGGCAGGGTCTGTGGAGGGGATAAAGGCTCAGTGGGAGGAGGAGTTGGGGTTGGAGAAGGATTGGATAGGATTGGATTTATTGTCACATGTACCGAGGTACAGTGAAAAGTATTGTTCTGCGTACAGTCCAGACAGATCATTCCATATGTGAAAAAATGAAATGAAATGAAAATGAAAATCGCTTATTGTCACAAGTAGGTTTCAAATGAAGTTACTGTGAAAAGCCCCTAGTCACCACATTCCAGCGCCTGTTCGGGGAATTGAACCGTGCAGCTGGCCTGCCTTGGTCTGCTTTCAAAGCCAGCAATTTAGCCCTGTGCTAAACATAGAACATATATAAATACATAATGTAAATACATGGACACAGGAGAGATCAGTTTAGCCCATGAGAGGGTCATTCAGGAGTCTGGTAACAGCGGGTAAGAAGCTGTTTTTGAGTCTGTTCGTGCGTGTTCTCTGACTTTTGTATCTCCTGCCCAATGGAAGAAGTTGGAAGAGTGAGCAAGCCGGGTGGGAGGGGTCTTTGATAATGCTGCCCGCTTTCCACAGGCAGCGGGAGGTGTAGATGGGGTCAATGGATGGGAGGTGGGTTTGTGTAATAGACTGGGCGGTGTTCACGACTTTTACGGTCTTGGGCCGAGCAGTTGCCATCCAGGCTGTGATGCAGCCCGATAGGATACTTTCATTGGTGCGTCTGTGAAAATTGGTAAAAATTAGATGGGGTGTGGTGAGAGGTTCTGTGTAGGGTGAATGCAACATTGTCAACGGCGCTTAATGCCAAAAATGAGCCCCCATGAGATTAGCGACATCACTGACTCCCTCGCCGTCTGATTCGCCCGACTCACAACTCAGCACCTCACCTCTAACAAGAGGGAGCTGCTTTGAAACGCTCCCTCACCACTCACTCCCAGTCAACACACAGGCATGCCAGCGCGCAGACCTGCTCCTCGCTTTGGGGCTGCTGACTTCACAAAGTTTCTCGATGTTGTAGATGAGAGGTGGGGCACCTTGTTCCCCGAGGGAGTCGGAGCACCAGCCGCAGGGTCAGCTGTGCTGCCTGGGAGGCAGTGGAAGCGGCTGTCAGTGCGGGCAACATGACACGTTGATTCTGTATACACCACCCGCTGCCTCAGGAAGGCAGACAGCATTATCAGAGACCCCTCACACCCAGGCTTTGGCCTCTTCCAGACCCTTCCATCGGGCAGAAGATACAGAAGTCTGAAGACCTGCACATCCAGACATAGGAACAGCTTCTTCCCCACAGCTACCAGACTCCTCAACGAATCCCCTTCCGACTGATCTGTTCCCTGTAAGAACACTATTCACAATGCCTTATTCTGCTTTTGCTCACGTATTTACTTGTTTGGCCCTTTATTCCGCACAGAGGCTCCACCACACTGAGGCTCCTCCCACACTGAGACTCCTCCCATACAGAGGCTCCACACAGTCTGAGGCTCCTCCCACACTGATTCCCCACCCTCGCTGAGGCCCCACCCACACTGAGGCCCCACCCACACTGAGGCTCCTCCCACACTGAGGCTCCTCCCACACTGATTCCCCACCCACACTGAGGCTCCACCCACACTGAGGCTTCTCCCACACTGAGGCTTCTCCCACGCTGAGGCTTCTCCCACGCTGAGGCTCCACCCTCGCTGAGGCCCCACCCACACTGAGGCTTCTCCCTCGCTGAGGCCCCACCCACACTGAGGCTCCTCCCACACTGAGACTCCTCCCATACAGAGGCTCCACACAGTCTGAGGCTCCTCCCACACTGATTCCCCACCCACACTGAGGCTCCTCCCACACTGAGGCTTCTCCCACACTGAGGCTTCTCCCACGCTGAGGCTCCACCCTCGCTGAGGCCCCACCCACAATGAGCCCCCTCCAACACTGAGGCCTCACCCACAGTGGTTCCTCCCACACTGCAGCTCCTCCCACATTGAGGATCCTCCCTCACTGAGACTCCACCCATACCGAGGCCCCACCCATGCTCACGCTTCTCCCACACTGAGGGTCCTCCCTCCCTCAGGCTCCTCCCACACTGAGGCCCCACCCACACTCAGGCTCCTCCCACACCGAGGCTCCTCCCTCACTGAGGCTCCTCCCTCCCTCAGGCTCCTCCCACACTGAGGGTCCTCCCTCACTGAGGCTCCTCCCACACTGAGGTTCCTCCCTCAGGCTCCTCCCACACTGAGGCCCCACCCACACTCAGGCTCCTCCCTCCCTCAGGCTCCTCCCTCACTGAGGCTCCTCCCACACTGAGGCTCCTCCCTCAGGCTCCTCACTCCCTCCCTCAGGCTCCTCCCACACTGAGGCCCCACCCACACTCAGGCTCCTCCCTCCCTCAGGCTCCTCCCTCACTCAGGCTCCTCCCACACTGAGGCTCCTCCCTCAGGCTCCTCCCACACTGAGGCCCCACTCTGGTTCCACCTAACCCTCCACCGCTCCGCCGCGCCCCCGCCGCTGCCCACATTCACTCACGGGGGGGGCAGATCTGCCACCACACGGACCCGGCGAACGCCATTGCAGGCGGCTTGCTGCCGGAACCGCCGCGATCCAGCAAGCTTCCCGTTGCTATGGCGATAACGGAGCTGCACGCTGACACTGCGCATGCTCGACCAAAACAGGCCAGATCCCGCCTCCGGATCGGCCCCGTCCCGTCAGTAGCCCCGCCCCCTCTAACATTTCTGCTCAGCTCGCAGCTTCGAAGGAACTGCAATGCGCATGTGCAGGGGCTACAGAGCTTCGCGGAGCAACTTCCGGTGAGTGAATGGAAACGACGCGGAGGAGTCTCTAAACCCCCAAAACCCTCATTCCTGATACCCCAAACCCCCCCATCAAACCTCAACCCCCGTGACAGACACTCCCAACATCTACCCCATCCCCCGGGTCTGCAAGGGCTCTCCCACTTTCCAGAGACATGCTGGTTATGGGGGGAGGATGGGGAGGGAGCTGGGGGGGGGGGGGGGGGATGGGGAGGGAGCTGGGGGGGGGGGGGGGGGGGGGATGGGGAGGGAGCTGGGGGGGGGGGGATGGGGAGGGAGCTGGGGGGGGGGGGGATGGGGAGGGAGCTGGGGGGGGGGGGGGGAGGATGGGGAGGGAGCTGGGGGGGGGGGAGGATGGGGAGGGAGCTGGGGGGGGGGGAGGATGGGGAGGGAGCTGGGGGGGGGGAGGATGGGGAGGGAGCTGGGGGGGGGAGGCTGGGGGGGGGGGGAGGATGGGGAGGGAGCTGGGGGGGGGGGGGAGGCTGGGGGGGGGGGAGGATGGGGAGGGAGCTGGGGGGGGGGGGGATGGGGAGGGAGCTGGGGGGGGGGGGATGGGGAGGGAGCTGGGGGGGGGGGGATGGGGAGGGAGCTGGGGGGGGGGGGGGGATGGGGAGGGAGCTGGGGGGGGGGGGGGGATGGGGAGGGAGCTGGGGGGGGGGGGGGATGGGGAGGGAGCTGGGGGGGGGGGGGAGGATGGGGAGGGAGCTGGGGGGGGGGGGGATGGGGAGGGAGCTTGGGGGGGGGGGGATGGGGAGGGAGCTTGGGGGGGGGGGATGGGGAGGGAGCTTGGGGGGGGGAGCTGGGGGGGGGGGATGGGGAGGGAGCTGGGGGGGGGGGGGGATGGGGAGGGAGCTGGAGCTGGGGGGGGGGGGGATGGGGAGGGAGCTGGGGGGGGGGGGGGGTGGGGAGGGAGCTGGGGGGGGGGGGGGTGGGGAGGGAGCTGGGGGGGGGGGGGATGGGGAGGGAGCTGGGGGGGGGGGATGGGGAGGGAGCTTGGGGGGGGGGGATGGGGGAGGGAGCTTGGGGGGGGGGGGGATGGGGAGGGAGCTTGGGGGGGGGGGATGGGGGGGGGGGGGATGGGGAGGGAGCTTGGGGGGAGGGAGCTTGGGGGGGGGGGGGGATGGGGAGGGAGCTTGGGGGGGGGGGATGGGGAGGGAGCTTGGGGGGGGGGGGGATGGGGAGGGAGCTTGGGGGGGGGGAGGGAGCTTGGGGGGGGGGATGGGGAGGGAGCTTGGGGGGGGGGAGGGAGCTTGGGGGGGGGGATGGGGAGGGAGCTGGGGGGGGGGGGGATGGGGAGGGAGCTTGGGGGGGGGGGGATGGGGAGGGAGCTTGGGGGGGGGGGGATGGGGAGGGAGCTGGGGGGGGGGGGATGGGGAGGGAGCTTGGGGGGGGGGGATGGGGAGGGAGCTTGGGGGGGGGGGATATGGGGGGGGGGATGGGGGGATGGGGGGGGGATGGGGAGGGAGCTTGGGGGGGGGGGGATGGGGAGGGAGCTTGGGGGGGGGATGGGGGGGGGGAGCTTGGGGGGGGGGGATGGGGGGGGGGGGATGGGGAGGGAGCTTGGGGGGGGGGGATGGGGAGGGAGCTTGGGGGGGGGATGGGGGGGGGGAGCTTGGGGGGGGGGGGGGATGGGGGGGAGCTTGGGGGGGGGGGGGGGGATGGGGAGGGAGCTTGGGGGGGGGGAGGGAGCGGGGGGGGGGGGATGGGGAGGGAGCTTGGGGGGGGGGATGGGGAGGGAGCTTGGGGGGGGGATGGGGAGGGAGCTTGGGGGGGGGGATGGGGAGGGAGCTGGGGGGGGGGGGATGGGGAGGGAGCGGGGGGGGGGGGATGGGGAGGGAGCTTGGGGGGGGGGGATGGGGAGGGAGCTTGGGGGGGGGGGATGGGGAGGGAGCTTGGGGGGGGGGGATGGGGAGGGAGCTTGGGGGGGGGGGATGGGGAGGGAGCTGGGGGGGGGGGGATGGGGAGGGAGCTTGGGGGGGGGGGGGATGGGGAGGGAGCTTGGGGGGGGGGGGATGGGGAGGGAGCTTGGGGGGGGGGGGGGATGGGGAGGGAGCTTGGGGGGGGGGGATGGGGAGGGAGCTTGGGGGGGGGGGATGGGGAGGGAGCTTGGGGGGGGGGGATGGGGAGGGAGCTGGGGGGGGGGGGGATGGGGAGGGAGCTGGGGGGGGGGGGATGGGGAGGGAGCTGGGGGGGGGGGATGGGGAGGGAGCTGGGGGGGGGGATGGGGAGGGAGCTGGGGGGGGGGGGGGATGGGGAGGGAGCTGGGGGGGGGGGGAGATGGGGAGGGAGCTATGGGGGGGGGGATGGGGAGGGAGCTATGGGGGGGGGGGATGGGGAGGGAGCTATGGGGAGGGAGGATGGGGAGGGAGCTATGGGGGGGGGGGATGGGGAGGGAGCTATGGGGGGGGGGGATGGGGAGGGAGCTGGGGGGGGGGGAGGATGGGGAGGGAGCTGGGGGGGGGGGAGGATGGGGAGGGAGCTGGGGGGGGGGAGGATGGGGAGGGAGCTGGGGGGGGGGAGGATGGGGAGGGAGCTGGGGGGGGGGGAGGATGGGGAGGGAGCTGGGGGGGGGAGGGAGCTGAGGGGGGGGAGGGAGCTGGGGGGGGGGGAGGGAGCTGGGGGGGGGGGGAGGGGAGCTGGGGGTGGGGGGGATGGGGAGGGAGCTGGGGGGGGGGGGGATGGGGAGGGAGCTGGGGGGGGGGGGATGGGGAGGGAGCTGGGGGGGGGGGGGATGGGGAGGGAGCTGGGGGGGGGGGGGGGATGGGGAGGGAGCTGGGGGGGGGATGGGATGGGGAGGGAGCTGGGGGGGGGATGGGATGGGATGGGGAGGGAGCTGGGGGGGGGGAGGGAGCTGGGGGGGGGGGGAGGGAGCTGGGGGGGGGGAGGGAGCTGGGGGGGGGGGGGGGATGGGGAGGGAGCTGGGGGGGGGGGGGGATGGGGAGGGAGCTGGGGGGGGGGGGGGATGGGGAGGGAGCTGGGGGGGGGATGGGATGGGGAGGGAGCTGGGGGGGGATGGGATGGGGAGGGAGCTGGGGGGGGGGGGATGGGGAGGGAGCTGGGGGGGGGGGGGGATGGGGAGGGAGCTGGGGGGGGGGGATGGGGGGGGGGGGGGATGGGGAGGGAGCTGGGGGGGGGGGATGGGGAGGGAGCTGGGGGGGGGGGGGATGGGGAGGGAGCTGGGGGGGGGGGGGATGGGGAGGGAGCTGGGGGGGGGGGGGGATGGGGAGGGAGCTGGGGGGGGGGGGGATGGGGAGGGAGCTGGGGGGGGGGATGGGGAGGGAGCTGGGGGGGGGGGGGGATGGGGGGGGGGGGATGGGGAGGGAGCTGGGGGGGGGGGGGGGATGGGGGGGGGGGATGGGGAGGGAGCTGGGGGGGGGGGGGATGGGGGGGGGGGATGGGGAGGGAGCTGGGGGGGGGGAGCTGGGGGGGGGGGGAGGGCTGGGGGGGGGGGGGATGGGGAGGGAGCTGGGGGGGGGGGGGGGATGGGGAGGGAGCTGGGGGGGGGGGGGATGGGGAGGGGGGGGGGGGATGGGGAGGGAGCTGGGGGGGGGGATGGGGAGGGAGCTGGGGGGAGGGGGATGGGGAGGGAGCTGGGGGGGGGGGATGGGGAGGGAGCTGGGGGGGGGGGGGATGGGGAGGGAGCTGGGGGGGGGGGGGATGGGGAGGGAGCTGGGGGGGGGGGGATGGGGAGGGAGCTGGGGGGGGGGGGGGTGGGGAGGGAGCTGGGGGGGGGGGGGGGTGGGGAGGGAGCTGGGGGGGGGGGGGGATGGGGAGGGAGCTGGGGGGGGGGGGGGGGGATGGGGAGGGAGCTGGGGGGGGGGGGGGGATGGGGAGGGAGCTGGGGGG
The DNA here is from genome assembly GCF_047496885.1 of Scyliorhinus torazame. NCBI lineage: Eukaryota > Metazoa > Chordata > Chondrichthyes > Carcharhiniformes > Scyliorhinidae > Scyliorhinus > Scyliorhinus torazame. Next base: position 7,052,690 of record NC_092713.1, read on the forward strand.
GGGGGGGATGGGGAGGGAGCTGGGGGGGGGGGGGGGATGGGGAGGGAGCTGGGGGGGGGGGGGGATGGGGAGGGAGCTGGGGGGGGGGGGGGATGGGGAGGGAGCTGGGGGGGGGGATGGGGAGGGAGCTGGGGGGGGGGGGGATGGGGAGGGAGCTGGGGGGGGGGGGGATGGGGAGGGAGCTGGGGGGGGGGGGGGGATGGGGAGGGAGCTGGGGGGGGGGGGGGGATGGGGAGGGAGCTGGGGGGGGGGGGGATGGGGAGGGAGCTGGGGGGGGGGGGGGATGGGGAGGGAGCTGGGGGGGGGGGGGGATGGGGAGGGAGCTGGGGGGGGGGGGGGGATGGGGAGGGAGCTGGGGGGGGGGGGGGGATGGGGAGGGAGCTGGGGGGGGGGGATGGGGAGGGAGCTGGGGGGGGGATGGGGAGGGGGATGGGGAGGGAGCTGGGGGGGGGGGGGAATGGGGAGGGAGCTGGGGGGGGGGGGAATGGGGAGGGAGCTGGGGGGGGGGGGAATGGGGAGGGAGCTGGGGGGGGGATGGGGAGGGAGCTGGGGGGGGGGATGGGGAGGGAGCTGGGGGGGGGGGATGGGGAGGGAGCTGGGGGGGGGGGATGGGGAGGGAGCTGGGGGGGGGGATGGGGAGGGAGCTGGGGGGGGGGGATGGGGAGGGGGGGGGGATGGGGAGGGAGCTGGGGGGGGGGGTGGGGGAGGGAGCTGGGGGGGGGGGGATGGGGAGGGAGCTGGGGGGGGGGATGGGGAGGGAGCTGGGGGGGGGGGATGGGGAGGGAGCTGGGGGGGGGGGGATGGGGAGGGAGCTGGGGGGGGGGGGGGATGGGCGAGGGAGCTGGGGGGGGGGGGGATGGGGAGGGAGCTGGGGGGGGGGGGGATGGGGAGGGAGCTGGGGGGGGGGGGGTGGGGAGGGAGCTGGGGGGGGGGGATGGGGAGGGAGCTGGGGGGGATGGGGAGGGAGCTGGGGGGGGGGGATGGGGAGGGAGCTGGGGGGGGGGGGATGGGGAGGGAGCTGGGGGGGGGGGGATGGGGAGGGAGCTGGGGGGGGGGGGATGGGGAGGGAGCTGGGGGGGGGGGATGGGGAGGGAGCTGGGGGGGGGGGATGGGGAGGGAGCTGGGGGGGGGGATGGGGAGGGAGCTGGGGGGGGGGATGGGGAGGGAGCTGGGGAGGGAGCTGGGGGGGGGGGATGGGGAGGGAGCTGGGGGGGGGGGGGAGGGAGCTGGGGGGGGGGGATGGGGAGGGAGCTGGGGGGGGGATGGGGAGGGAGCTGGGGGGGAGGGAGCTGGGGGGGGGGGATGGGGAGGGAGCTGGGGGGGGGGATGGGGAGGGAGCTGGGGGGGGAGGGAGCTGGGGGGGGATGGGGAGGGAGCTGGGGGGGAGGGAGCTGGGGGGGATGGGGAGGGAGCTGGGGGGGGGGGTGGGGAGGGAGCTGGGGGGGGGGATGGGGAGGGAGCTGGGGGGGGGGGATGGGGAGGGAGCTGGGGGGGGGGGGATGGGGAGGGAGCTGGGGGGGGGGGATGGGGAGGGAGCTGGGGGGGGGGATGGGGAGGGAGCTGGGGAGGGAGCTGGGGGGGGGGGTGGGGAGGGAGCTGGGGGGGGGGATGGGGAGGGAGCTGGGGGGGGGATGGGGAGGGAGCTGGGGGGGGGGATGGGGGAGGGGGGGGGATGGGGAGGGAGCTGGGGGGGGGATGGGGAGGGAGCTGGGGGGGGGGGGATGGGGAGGGAGCTGGGGGGGGGGGGATGGGGAGGGAGCTGGGGGGGGGGGATGGGGAGGGAGCTGGGGGGGGGGGATGGGGAGGGAGCTGGGGGGGGGGGGGGATGGGGAGGGAGCTGGGGGGGGGGGGGGGATGGGGAGGGAGCTGGGGGGGGGGGATGGGGAGGGAGCTGGGGGGGGGGGGTGGGGAGGGAGCTGGGGGGGGGATGGGGAGGGAGCTGGGGGGGATGGGGAGGGAGCTGGGGGGGGGGATGGGGAGGGAGCTGGGGGGGGGGGATGGGGAGGGAGCTGGGGGGGGGGGGGATGGGGAGGGAGCTGGGGGGGGGGGGGATGGGGAGGGAGCTGGGGGGGGGGGATGGGGAGGGAGCTGGGGGGGGGGATGGGGAGGGAGCTGGGGGGGGGGATGGGGAGGGAGCTGGGGGGGGGGGATGGGGAGGGAGCTGGGGGGGGGGATGGGGAGGGAGCTGGGGAGGGAGCTGGGGGGGGGGGGATGGGGAGGGAGCTGGGGGGGGGGGGAGGGAGCTGGGGGGGGGGGATGGGGAGGGAGCTGGGGGGGGGGATGGGGAGGGAGCTGGGGGGGAGGGAGCTGGGGGGGGGGGGATGGGGAGGGAGCTGGGGGGGGGATGGGGAGGGAGCTGGGGGGGAGGGAGCTGGGGGGGGGATGGGGAGGGAGCTGGGGGGGAGGGAGCTGGGGGGGATGGGGAGGGAGCTGGGGGGGGGGATGGGGAGGGAGCTGGGGGGGGGGGATGGGAGGGAGCTGGGGGGGGGGGGATGGGGAGGGAGCTGGGGGGGGGGGGGATGGGGAGGGAGCTGGGGGGGGGGATGGGGAGGGAGCTGGGGAGGGAGCTGGGGGGGGGGATGGGGAGGGAGCTGGGGGGGGGGATGGGGAGGGAGCTGGGGGGGGGGGGGAGGGAGCTGGGGGGGGGGGGATGGGGAGGGAGCTGGGGGGGGGATGGGGAGGGAGCTGGGGGGGAGGGAGCTGGGGGGGGGGGGGATGGGGAGGGAGCTGGGGGGGGGGGATGGGGAGGGAGCTGGGGGGGGGGATGGGGAGGGAGCTGGGGGGGGGGGATGGGGAGGGAGCTGGGGGGGGGGGATGGGGAGGGAGCTTGGGGGGGGGGATGGGGAGGGAGCTGGGGGGGGGGGATGGGGAGGGAGCTGGGGGGGGGGGGATGGGGAGGGAGCTGGGGGGGGGGGATGGGGAGGGAGCTGGGGGGGGGGATGGGGAGGGAGCTGGGGGGGGGGGATGGGGAGGGAGCTGGGGGGGGGATGGGGAGGGAGCTGGGGGGGGGGATGGGGAGGGAGCTGGGGGGGGGGGATGGGGAGGGAGCTGGGGGGGGGGATGGGGAGGGAGCTGGGGGGGGGGGATGGGGAGGGAGCTGTGGGGGGGGGGGGAATGGGGAGGGAGCTGGGGGGGGGGGAAATGGGGAGGGAGCTGGGGGGGGGGGAATGGGGAGGGAGCTGGGGGGGGGGGGGGGGAATGGGGAGGGAGCTGGGTGGGGGGGGAATGGGGAGGGAGCTGGGGGGGGGAATGGGGAGGGAGCTGGGGGGGGGTGAGGAGGGAGAAGTGAGGAGGGAGAAGTGGGGAGGGAGCTGGGGGGGTGGGCAGGGAGCTGGGGGGGGGGTGGGGAGGGAGCTGGGGGGGGGGAATGGGGAGGGAGCTGGGGGGGGTGAGGAGGGAGAAGTGGGGAGGGAGCTGGGGGGGGTGGGGAGGGAGCTGGGGGGGGGTGGGGAGGGAGCTGGGGGGGGGTGGGGAGGGAGCTGGGGGGGGTGGGGGAGGGAGCTGGGGGGGGGTGGGGAGGGAGCTGGGGGGGGTGGGGAGGGAGCTGGGGGGGGGTGGGGAGGGAGCTGGGGGGGGGTGGGGAGGGAGCTGGGGGGGGTGGGGGAGGGAGCTGGGGGGGGGGTGGGGAGGGAGCTGGGGGGGGGGTGGGGAGGGAGCTGGGGGGGGGTGGGGAGGGAGCTGGGGGGGGGGTGGGGAGGGAGCTGGGGGGGGGGGGGAGGGAGCTGGGGGGGGGAGAAGTGGGGGGGTGGGGAGGGAGCTGGGGGGGGTGGGGAGGGAGCTGGGGGGGTGGGGAGGGAGCTGGGGGGGTGGGGAGGGAGCTGGGGGGGTGGGGAGGGAGCTGGGGGGGGTGGGGAGGGCGCTGGGGGGGTGGGGAGGGAGCTGGGGGGGTGGGGAGGGAGCTGGGGGGGTGGGGAGGGAGCTGGGGGGGGGAGAAGTGGGGAGGGAGGTGGGGGGGGAAGTGGGGAGGGAGGTGGGGGGGAAAGTGGGGAGGGAGGTGGGGGGGGAAGTGGGGGGGAGCTGGGGGGGGGGGGGAAGTGGGGAGGGAGCTGGGGGGGGAAGTGGGGAGGGAGCTTGGGGGGGGAAGTGGGGAGGGAGCTGGGGGGGGAAGCGGGGAGGGAGCTTGGGGGGGGGGAGTGGGGAGGGAGCTGGGGGGGGGGAAGTGGGGAGGGAGCTGGGGGGGGCAAGTGGGGAGGGAGCTGGGGGGGGGAAGTGGGGAGGGAGCTGGGGGGGGGAGTGGGGAGGGAGCTGGGGGGGGGGGGGAAGTGGGGGAGGGAGCTGGGGGGGGCAAGTGGGGAGGGAGCTGGGGGGGGCAAGTGGGGAGGGAGCTGGGGGGGGGAAGTGGGGAGGGAGCTGGGGGGGGGAAGTGGGGAGGGAGCTGGGGGGGGGAAGTGGGGAGGGAGCTGGGAGGGGCGGGGGAAGTGAGGAGGGAGCTGGGGGGGGGAGCTGGGGGGGGGAAGTGGGGAGGGAGCTGGGGGGGGGGAAGTGGGGAGGCAGCTGGGGGGGGGTAGTGGGGAGGGAGCTGGGGGGGGGAGTGGGGAGGGAGCTGGGGGGGGGAGTGGGGGAGGGAGCTGGGGGGGGGAGTGGGGAGGGAGCTGGGGGGGGGGGGGAGTGGGGAG